>NC_060270.1:40527443-40737435 GCF_021613505.1 Equus quagga
GTGTGGACATGGCACTGCTTGGCAAGCCATGCTGTGATAGGTGTCCACATGTAAAGTAGAGGAAAATGGGCACAGATGTTAGCTAAGGGCCAGTCTTCCTCAGCAGAAAGAGGAGGATTGGCAGTAGATGTTAGCTCAGGGCTAATCTTCCTCAAAAAAAAAAAAAAAGTAAATTATATAGACTTAGAATTAAAACAAATTATATTAAAAACAAAAGTAGTAATTACTCAGCACTCATCACTTCCAAGTTATTTTACCATTATCTATGCTCTTAAGGTTACTTAAGATTACTTACATCTATGTGTCCCTATAGTGGAAATAAACCATAATGGTCTCCTACTGCATCTGTCTTCCCAACTGTGCATTTAGTGGTATCATATTCGTAGCTTGAAATTGGCCATAGTGGGAGTGTTTACACCATGGAAATCAGCCTCTTCCTCCTCACCTCCCATTCACTGGGAAGCTGGTGGTTAAACATTTACCTGCTCACCACTGGATAGTGCCCAAAATATGGTAGGAGACTGGGGGATGTGATTTCTTCCCCGTAACATCCTCAAGACTTCAGTAAATTTTGTGAACTTATAAGCTGTGTGTCTCCAGCATATTTTATTTCTAAGGAAACCAGTGGAGTGGCCAAGTTCTAAGGCTAGCGTAGCATAGGATAGAATTAAGATGACAGATGGAGATGCATGATACAGGAATAGAGAACTACTAGTCTACTGGAGGAGAGCAGACTACAAGAAGTGTTGGGAATTTGTTGAAATTGTGGGAAGGGCTTTGTATTCTCAAGGGCTGAAATGTTGGGGGTTCGTTTATAAGCCCCTAAATTATAATGTTCATATATTAAAACAGTTTAAGGTATTATAATTTCATTAATCACTATTATTCTGATCCTCAGGAAGTGGAAGTTCAATTAAACATAGTGAAAGATGTGCTGTTTAAGAAAGTTCAGGAATTACAGGCTGAGACAACGAAAGAAAAAGCAGTTGTATCAGAAATTGAAGGAACCCGTTCCTCTCTGAAGCACCTCAACCATCAGTTACATAAACTGGACTTTGAAACCTTGAAGCAGCAAGAAATTATGTACAGTCAGGTAGATGTTATTCTTATGATTATCTTCCATATTGATTTGTTATAGTTGTAATGGTCAAGATCCTGCAGTGTCCCAAGGAAACGAAGATTGCTAAGCCCTCTTGGAAGGAGAGACAGCTGCCGAAGATGGGTTGTCATGTTAGGTCAGTAGTGGAGTGAGGGGCCTTCAAAGCTATTTTTTTTCTTGATCTGAAATGAACAGTTAAGAGGATAGACAACTCTAGTGAGGGAGAACCATGCTTTAAAGGAGCCTGGGGCAATTGCACCTGTAGTAAAACAAAACAAGGATTGGGATATCTGAAACCTAGAAAACCATGTGTTGATTCTTAGTTGTGCAATGGCTTCCCCAGCCCTACCCCTAGACCAACAGTTAAAAGTATTTTTTAGTTTTTCCTTACTTGTTCTATGTATGTATTCTGTCTCATGTTAATTTCTTAATGTCTTCCCTCTTTACATCTTAACTCCCCCCAATATATTCTTAGTTTCTCAAGATTACAGATGCTAAAGTATAATTTAAAAAATAATTTATTAGAAGCTCATCATATTTGAGCCTTTTGTGGCTAATAATTTGTGATTCTATCATTTTTTTTTGCATGTACCCTCAAAAATCCATGTCCACGTAAGTCCAGTGTATTTACTGAGGTTCATCATGGTAGTATGTAAGATAAATAGACCCCTGGCTGACTTTGTTATATTTTCGGAAGATTACTTCCATGTCACTATCACGTACCCTGTTTCTTGAAGAATAGTTTGCTGTTTCTCCCCTTAGAGTTCCTTACTCTTGGATTTTGGATTTTATCCTATAAATTACTGAAGGATTAAAATGACTTTAAGTAAATGACGACACCCCAGGCCAAACTCATAAGGAAGAATTTACTGTGTTTTTGTATTTATAGAAATGGTTTTAACTGTTTTTTTCTCCTTACTAACTTATTTTTAAAATCTGTAACAGGATTTTTACATTCAACAAGTAGAACGCCGAATGTCGCGGTTGAAGGGAGAAATTAATTCAGAAGAAAAACAAGCCCTTGAAGCAAAAGTGGTTGAACTTAAAAAGACATTCGAAGACAAAAAATCTACAGTTGGCCTTTTGGAAACACAGATCAAGAAGCTTCATGTAACTTAGCCAAAATACTCTTTACTCTTCAAATGTGCTAGTCATGAGTCATTCTGTTTAAGTGAACATGTTCCTCGGACTCTACTTCAGATAGGATGATTCCCAAGCTACCTACATGTATAACATATGTATGAATTAATGTTCATATCTCTATAATATGAGAATATAACATTACCATTATGTACTTACCTTATGCTAAATATATTACATGCTTTTAGTATTGTATTTCATTTAATCCTTATAAATGTCTTGTGAGGAAGCTATTATTACTTGTTTTACAGATTAAGCAACTTGTCCACGGTTACACAGCTGGTACACGGAGAGCAGAGATTTAATCCCCAGCCCATATGACTTCAAAATGCTCTTAAACAGTACACAATTTATAACATTGATAAATTCCAGTTTTCAGCTGTGTATCTGTCATAATAACTTGATTGCCCATTATCTCTGAAATGACCTCTCGAAGAAGCTGCTCTTTTATGGGTCATCTAATGTTGTTATTCAAATATTTACTTAGTTACAATATTTCAAATGACACGATTTTGTTAATAAGGTGAAGATGTTCTTCATCTTTAGGTATTTTAATATAAAACCTATGTTAGGGGGACCTATCAAATATAGAAGCTATGTTAAAGTTTAATTGGAGAGTGAGAGTGAAGGAGTGAGAATGTGGATCTGAATGGGACGAGAACTCCAGAGGGTTTAAATGTTACTTAACAGCTGGAAAGGCTGGTGATGAGCGTCCTCTAGTGGTTATTAGAAGAATTGTCCTGAATTCCTTTAGGAAGCTACCAAGGTGAAAGGGAGCTATTAACTTTTTAAAATTAAAAATTTTTTTAAAAATTTCAAGATAATAAAATTTTCGTTTGTAGTAGTTTGTAGCCTGATGAAATATCTTTTTAACTTCTTTCTTGGTTTAGTGGAAAAGAGCATATATTTTGGAATCAGAAAGAACTAGTTTTGAATGTCAAGGTTACACCGCTACTACTATTTTAACTTTCTGAGCTCTAGTTCACTCATCTATTAAATGGAAAAAATAATTTAATATTATTCTGGGGCATTTGGGAGAATTAGCAGCAATATATATGTCAACACAGTGCTTTTAGTAGGTACTCAATAAATGGTATCGTTTAATTATTTAAAATATGAGAATATTAATGCTCCAGAACGATAGGAGGGTGACATTTGTATCTGAACGTCTCTTGACTGAGTTGTGTCTGTTTTGCTGTGTGGGGCTGGATCCAGTGTTCCCTCTTTTAGCCACCGCCTGGCTCTGTCCATCATGCAGTTGTACTTATAGTGTTTATGCCTATCCCAACTCTGATTTTAACAGAGAGATAAATAAATGAATAGAAATGCAAGTGAATTTTTAAAGATATTGAAGCCAGTTACCCTTCTAATGAAGGTTTGCTCTCTCAATCGTTGCCTCAGATTGTAAAGTCATTCTGCATTCCCTCTCCCATGCCCCTCCATCTCTCATTTTGCATAATGGAAACTAATTTCTTCTGTTTGAAAATCATCCTAAATTAAAATTTTTTTTGTTCTAAAAATTAATTTTATGAAATCGTATCTTTATGTAAAAAAAAGTTCCTCTTCTTACTGTCTTGCTTCAGTCAGAGGTCTGATACTTCAGAGAAATACAGGCAATGAGAAAGGCAGAGGAAGGAGGGAGACAGGGAGAGAGGGAGAGAGAGAAAAAGAGAGAGATCTCGGAACTACAAAGTTTTTGCTTTAGGTACCCGAGGGCACTAACAGCACAAATCTTGTTCTGGGTTCTGGGTGGGAGGGAGGATAAAAACTGGCTAAAGCTAGAAAACGGGTATCTGGGTGTGTACAAGGCCCATTTATGCATCTGATGGAATTGGATCTTATCTAGTATTTTTCTCTCTAGCAATATGTGATTATATATGTAAGAATAATAATAATACATGACACTTCCATGTGTCAAACAGCATTGTATATACTCTGTGACAGTAACTTCTTAATCTTCAAACAACTCAGGGAGGTAGGTACTGTTATTATCTCCATTTTAGAAATGAGGAAACTGAGAAAGAGTAGGTTGCCCACCAGGGTCAGATGGCTAATATGGAATTAAGGCCATCTGATTCCAGAGCTTGTGCTGTTAACCAAGACCCTATACTTTCTCCGACTGTTAATGTTTTTACTTTCTGTGACTTGGGTTGAATCAAATAATGAACTCCAGAAGGTGAACATATATTGAACCAAAGCTTGGGCTCCCTGCTCTCATTTCTCCCCATAAATGGCATTAACCTAATCATTCAGGTTGAACTGTAACCATAAATAATATTTCCTAGAATTATCAAATTCAAACTAAGCCCAAATATCAATAGATGATAAAAATGAAAATCTTTCTGTGTGAATATCCATGTATATTATATTAGAGACATTAGAGCATGAAGAGTGAGATTAAAAAACCTGATTATTATAAATATTAATGGAGCATATAATTTATTGTAAGATATATTTAATATTGTTATTTAAATATGTATTTATGTACCTTTTTTCTTTTTTACAGAATGATCTTTACTTTATGAAGAAGTCAAATAGTAAAAATCATGATGAAAAACAGCTCCTCATGACCAAAATAAATGAACTAAACCTTTTCAATGACAGATCAGAGAAAGAACTTAATGAAGCCAAAGCTTTGAAACAGGTGCAGTAAAATCATATGCATATATAGCATTAAAAACTACGTTTTCATGCTAATTGAAGAAAATTTTAAAAAGATAGCAAATTATAAAGAAGAAAATCAGTCACTGTAATCACTGTACACAAGATAAACTCTTGAAGTGTATTATTTTCTTCCAGTCTTTTAAAGAAAATTGGCTTTAAATATTATATTTAAAAAAATTTTTAAATATATTGTACATGTTTCCAAAACATGAAATCTTCTTTAAAAAATATTTTTAAAGGCTTCTTACAGTCCACGGCAGGAAGTTACCGTAATCTATTTAACCAGCTCTTATTTTTTAGGTATGTGTTTGTTTCCAATGTTCCGCTGTTCTAAATACACATCATGTACTGTGCACATACATCACTGTACAGTTGTTCATTTAGTTCCTTAGGATAAATTTCGAGCTGTATAATTATGGTTCACAAAGAAAGAATATTTTCGTGTCTTGAAACTATTTTTAAGCCAAATTGCCCTCTCGAGGGTTCAGTTAAGACTCACCAGCAGTGTATAAGCATTCCATTTTACTCACCACCACCAAAGCGGGATAATATTATTTAGAAAATTGTTGTCAATTTGATGGACAAACATGGTATCTCATTGTTTTTACTCTGCATTTTTAAAATTGGTGACCTTTTAAAACATGTTATATTCAAACATAAAATTTTAAATATTTATGTTTAAGTAAAAATGTTTAAAACATTTTTTCTATGATGTTATGTTCCATAATATTTCTTTTTGGATTTCTAGCTTATGTTCTTGGCCCATATTTCCATTAGAAGGTTTATGTTTTTAAGTTTCTTTGCAAAAGATCTTCATATATAAAGATATTAACTCTGTCATAAATATTGTCAATATTTTTCCCATTTGTCTTTAAACTTTTAGTAAGATTTTTGACATAAAAACTTTTTTTAACGTCAAATATTTGTGTTTTTCTCTGTATAATTTTTATGCCTAGAAACTTCTTTTTCACACTAAAACTCAAATAAAAGTTTAGTATTTCTAGCAGCTGCATTGGTTTCATCTCTTACATTGTTTTTTCATTCATCTAGAATTTATTTTGGGTACATGTGAAATGTAGATATCTGATCTTTTCTCTAGCTGAAAAGCTGTGTTTTGAAATAGTAAAATTTTATTTTCTGGAATCTTTGTTTCTGGGGTTTCTACTTTGAAAATTGATCTATTTGTGTACTCTTGTGTCACTATTCTACTCATGATTGAAATGTTTTAAAATAAGAATTTATTTATACATTATTTTGTGAGGTTTAGTTTAGAATGTAAAAATTATCCATAGGATGTTATGTATATTCTGGATGTTGTAAGTTTCAATTTTAGGAATAACTTCTTCCTTTTTTTTTTTTTTAGTAAAACTTGAATGCAAAATTGAATTATAATAAAAGACTTGGAATAGCCATAAACTCTTTTTTTTAAAAGAAAAAGAACAAATAGAGTCATGACTCAGAGCAATTTAAATTTAACCCGAGTTGATATCTTGGTCAATAGTCAAATTAGAAAAAGTTGTATTTTCAAGTTTGACTTTTGTAGCAATAAAAAAGAAAAATATTTTGGTTTGGGTGTACAAATAAATATTTCAATATTTGACAATTTTGTTATGTTGATAGGATTTGATGATTGAAGACAATCTTTTAAAACTTGAAGTTAAACGTACTCGAGAAATGCTTCACAGTAAGGCAGAAGAAGTTCTTTCTCTGGAGAAAAGAAAGCAGCAGATACGCACAGCTATGGAAGAACGAACTGAAGAAATTAAGGTTCACAAAACAATGCTTGCATCACAAATAAGATATGTTGATCAAGAACGGCAAAACATAAGGTAATAATAAGAGTCTTAAAATACTGCTAAAGAATTTTGAAAATATTAAGTTAATGTCAGAAGAACTGACTGCTCTCTCCACCACCTGGATGTCCTTCTTTTTCTTAATCATTTGAAAAGGCTTCTAATGTAATATATAGGACATATTTTAACCATAAATCTATGCTTTTCCGCCCTTTCTCCTTTGGTTAACGCCTCATTCTTTAGATGCTGCCTTATACAATAGGATCATTAATCAAACCCTTGGAAGTGATTTTGGTGTATAGTTTGTGGTAAGGGTCAGTTACATGTTTTCCCTTATGGATACCCAATAGCTGTCATTATCGAAGCTATTTTTCCCTAGAGGTTTTGCATTTTATAAGATTTATTCCTGGCTACATGTTAATTTTTTTTAACATTACTGTCAATGTTATTTCCTTTTAAAACATTTGATTTTTGATCTGTTCCTGGTATACAGAAATACAGTTGATTTCTGTATATTAAGTATCCAGCAACCTTGCTTAAACTCATTAATTCTACCAACTGATCTGTAGATTCTAATTTCTAGGTATTTCATTCACATCATTTGCACATAACTTTTTTTCATCTTTTGTGTCTTCCTTTTCAATCTTTATAGCTTTCTTTTTCTTGCTTTGTTGCCCTTGTTATCATTTCAATGCTGAGTAGCAGTGGTGACTGCAGATACCCTGGTCTTACACCTGATCTCAAAGGGAAAGTGTCCATTGTTTCACCTTAAGTGTGAACTGGTTTTTTATTAATTTTTTAGTTTTTGAGGAAGATTAGCCCTGAGCTAACATCTGCTGGCAATTCTCCTCTTTTTGCTGAGGAAGACTGGCCCTGAGCTAACATCCGTGCCCATCTTCCTCTACTTTATACGTGGGACACCTGCCACAGCATGGCTTGACAAGTGGGGCCATGTCGGCACCCGGGATCTGAAGTGGCGGACCCTGGGCTGCCGAAGTGGAACGTGTGCACTTAACCGCTGCGCCACCGGGCCAGCCCCTACCATAGTGTTTTTTGAGATACTCTTTATAATATTAAGGGAACTCCCATCTATTTTCATTCTTTGCTAAGACGTTGTTTTAATTTGTTTAATCAGGAATGGATATTGAATTTTCTTAGATGCTTTTTCTGCATTCATTGATATGATGTAGCTCCTTTAATCTGTTAACGTAATTAATGTATTGATTCATTTTTTCAAAGTTAAAACAACCTTACATTCCTGGAATAAATGCAACTTGTCTGTCACATATTACATTTTGTATATATCTAGATTCTGTTTGGTAATATTTTCATATGGTTTTTGCAACCATGCTTATAATTATTTTTTCTCTACTGCCCTTGTTATCAGGTTATTAAATTTATGTCTACTTCCATAAAATGATTTATGTGTGTTCCTTATTTTTCTATACTGTGGATAAGTTTGTAAAAGAGTAGAATTATATCTTTCTTGAATTTTCAAAGACCTCACTGGTAAGGCCATTGGAGGCCTGGAGTTTTTTGAAGAGGATTTTCAACTGTTGGTTCGATTTATTTATTGGTTATAGGACAATGCAGATTTTGTATTTCTTCTTGAATCAGTTTTAGTAAATTATATTTTTCTCTAGGAAAACTTTTCCATTTAATCTAAAATTTCAAAGTTATTTCCATAAAGTTGTTCACAATATCATTGTATTATTGATTAACAGCTGCAGTTATTGGTTATTTGTGACTTCTCTTTTTTGGGTGGGATAAGTCAGTAGTTAATTTTATTACTCTTTGAAAAATAATCAACTATTGCTGATTTTTTCTATTTTCTATTTTATTAATTGTAGCTCTCACATTTACTACTTTTTCCTTCTATTTTTGTGGGTTTATTTTGATGTTCCTTTTCTAACTTTTTGAGATAGATGCTTAGCTATTAATTTTCAACTTTGAAGGCTAAACAGTTCCTCTAAGTACTACTTTAGCTGTATTCTACGCATTTTTTTATAAGTGCCAGATAGTAAATATTATAGGTTTTGTGGGCCATATGGTCTCTGTTGCAACAACTCAATTTGTTATTGTAGAAGGAAAGCAGTCATAGACAATGCAAATAAATCAGCATGGCTGAGTTCCAATAAAACTTTATGGACCCTGAAATTTGAATTTCATATAATTTTTATTTTTCATGAAATACAATTTTCCTCTTGGTTTTTTTCAACCACTTTACGTTAAAACATGTAAAAGCCAGGGCCGGTCCGGTGGTGTAGTGGTTAAGTTCATGTGCTCTGCTTCTGTGGCCTGGGGTTTGCAGGCCCAGATCCTGGGCATGGACCTTACACTGCTCGTCAAGCTACACTGTGGTGGCATCCCACATAAAGTAGAGGAAGATTGGCACAGATGTTAGCTCAGTGACAATCTTCCTCAAGCAAAAAGAAAAAAAAAGTAAAAGCCATTCTTTGCTTGAGGGCTGTACAAAAACAGGTGGCAGGGCAGGATGCCTTGCTGATCCTGGCTTTTTATCCCTGAGTAGTAATATTCCATTGTGTATATCTACCCCAGTTTATATATACATTTACCTGTTGATGAACACTTGAATTGTTTCCAGTTTTTGGCTATTGCAGATAAAGCTGCTATGGACATGTGTGTTCTTGACATGGATATATGCTCTCTTTTCTCTTGGGTAAATACCTACAAGTGTAATAGCTGGATCCTATGGTAGGTATTCTTATTGTCTTTCCTGTCTTTCATTAGTTTTACTGAATTTTGTTTTTTTCCTTCTTTTCTCTTTAATTATTGGACTATCTACACTCTAATTTTAATTATTTTGTTGGTTATTCTTAAATTCAAAAGAAATTTTAATCTTCCTATTTCTCTAGGAATACTGGAGATTAATTAGTTCCTATTGTTTTTTTCTTCCTAAGAGAAATAAGACTTTTTGCATCTTTTACTGGTGCATTTCCTCTCTCCATCTTTCATGTGTTGTTGAAATCCCTGATTATAGTTTCAGGTTGTTATTTATTGTTTCTTTTTCTTTTTGAGGAAGATTAGACCTGAGCTAACATCTGCCGCCAATCCTCCTCTTTTTGCTGAGGAAGACTGGCACTGAGCTAACATCCCTGCCCATCTTCCTCTACTTTATATGTGGGGTGCCTACCACAGCATGGCTTGCCACTCGGTGCCCTGTCTGCACCCAGGATCCGAACTGGCGAACCCCGGGCTGCCAAAGCAGAACATGCGAATTTAACTGCTGCCTCACTAGGCTGGCCCCATACTTATTGTTTCTAATAGTATGTCTCTACTTTTTGAAGAACTCCTTTCTTATAACTTGCATTAAACTGTACAGCCAATTGCCAGCATCATTTCAACCTGTTTTACTTGTTTCTTGGTTTAATAATCTTTCATGTATCCTTTGTCATCTTATTTTCTTGGATTCCTGTTTTCACTTTTGCGGACTCAGTTGAATTTTTTTTCAGGTTTGATGTTTTCTGAAATTTGAGTCCTTGCATGTTTTAAACATATTTATTCTATCCCATATTTGAATTACAGTTGAACTTGGGAAGCATTATTTCATATTCTGCTAGACTACAGTGTTATTTATGAGAGGTCTGATTCTGGACTAATTCATTTTATTTTGTGGGGAATCTGGTTTTTGTTTTGTTTCCAGAAGCTTTGGGACAATCTTTTTATACTTGGGGTTTCAGAATCTCCTCGTGTCTGGGTGTTTTATCTTTTTTCATTTTCCTTGTTTGACCCTTGGTGGAGTCTTTCAATTATTTCATTTAAGTCTTTCTTCAGGTCAGGAAAATATTTTTCTATTCTTTAATTTTTCTCTCACACCACTCTCTATTCTTCCCATTTGTTGCTGATTTTTAATGGATGTTGGCCTTCTTAGATCTGTCTTCCAGATTTCTTAACTTTTCTCTTGTTTTTAATTTTCTTTTCTTTTTATTCCACTTTTTTGTATTTTCTCATTCTTTCCCCCCTCATTCTCCTCCTTTCTATCTCCTCCCCACCCCCGCCTCTGCCTCTCTTTCTCCATCTCTCTAACTCACTGATTCAATCTTTCTGCTTCACGACTTTTAAATTGAAAAGGGGAAATTATTTGCAAGAACTCTTGTTCCTTTATTTGTCCTTTCTTTTCATAGTAGCCTATTCTTATTTTATGGGTATTTTGGGAATACTTTTAGAGCATAGTAATTAGAATACTTTGAAAGTTCTCTTCTACCCCATTCATTATCTTTGTTTCTCTTAGGGTCTGTTCTGTCTTTGCTCATTTTGTTGTTTTCATTCATACTGTTAGCTTTCTACAAATGTCTGATAGTCCTTGACTTTCTGTTGTATTTGTTAACAAACGCTTGATTAATAATCGTGGTGATTGGTACAGCTAGCTGGTATGGGTTTCTTCTTCAATTAGGTAGATCTCTTTCTCCAACAGGTCTCTCCTCTAAATGGGAAGACTCTAGGCTCTGGGCTAGTCTGTCCCTTCAGGAGCCTAAGAAGTTTGTCCCTAAAGGAGTTTATTTTGGGTGATAAAGCTTTTATTTCATTCCTCGGTGGAACTGCCTTTCTTTCTTATTAACCTCCACTACTGTGGAGGCCTGGAATTACATCTTTCTTTTTTTTTTTTTTTTTTTTTTTTTTTTTTTTGCTTTTCTCTCCAGCTCCAACATACAATGCCAGACACTGGTAATTTTGGGGGTTATCGTTGGAGCATAAATAATTGCTCGACATCTCTGTGTACGTTGAGGGGTTGAGGAAAGTGGCCCAGATGTTCTGTAGGCAATCCCTTTATTAATTACCTTGACAATACCCTCAGAGATCACTCTTGCTCTTTTTATTTCTTATTCCTGAGTTTGGATTTTCTCCAGACTTCTTTGGTGAAAAATGGCTCTTATTTCTGCATTAATCTTTTGTGTGTATCTCCATTCTCCCTACCCCCCGCCAATTGTATCCCATTTGCTTTCCATTTTTTCATGAATTCATGTAGAAATTCTGTCTTGTTCCCAGAGCTGTGGTGGTTTTTTTCTCCTTTCATCTTTCCATTTTAGGAAGAAGGAGAGATATACTTGTGTTCAGTCCACCATCTTCAGCTGGAAGGCCCACAAGCCTTGTCGTTTACAACCACATAAAGGATCAGTAAATATTTTCTGATGAAACAATAGTAACATTAAAATATAAGCAAAGTTGTAACTTCTGATGCTTGATATATTTTGCCATCAACTTTCTTTAGGAGTAGGAAAACTGGTAGGTTGAAAATTTCTTTTCACCTTGGTTGGATGGCTCACTTTCATGAGGTTGTAGCAGACAAATGAGTCACTCTGCATTTTCCCATGCATAGATTAGCATTATTAGTACTATAAAATAAGTTAAAAATAGTTCATAAAATATAACTTGATGGAAATAAAAGGAAAAAAGTAACCAGCAGATTTAAGAATCTAAATCTTGGGGGACAGTTCTCCATGGGTTTCTCGTATTTCTGCATGCTTTGCAAGGTGAGGCACTAACCGTCCTGTTCTAGACTATCTTTTAAAAAAATGTTGGTAAAAAACACATAACATAAAATTTACCATCTTCACCATTTTTAAGTGTACAGTTCAGTAGATTTAAGTATATTCACATTGTTGTGCAACAAATCTCCAGAAATTTTTCATGTTGCAAAACTGAAATTCTATACCCATTAGACTCTAACTCCCCACTTCCCTCTCCCTGTGGTCCTTGGTAACTATCATTCTTTCTGTTTGTATGAATTTGACTACTTTAGAGACCCCATATAAGTAGAATCATATAGTATTTGGTTTTTTGTGACTGGCTTATTTCACTTAGCACAGTGTCCTCAAGCTTCATCCCTGAGGCATGTGAATTTACTTTTAAGACTGAATAATATTCCATAGTGTGTATATACCACATTTTGTTTAGCCATTCATCTGTCCATGGACATTTAGGTTTCTTCCACCCCTTGGCTATTGTGAATAATGCTGCTATCAACTTTGGTGTGCTGATATCTCTTCGAGAACCTGCTTTCAGTTCTTTCGGCTATATACCCAGAGGTGGGATTGCTCGATCATATGGTAGTTCTATTTTCAATTTTTTAAGGAACCACTATACTGTTTTCCACGGCAGTTGCACTATTTTACAGTCCCACCAACAGTGCATAAGGGTTCCAATTTTTCCACATCATCACCAATACTTTTGTTTGTTTGTTTTTTGATAGTAGCCATGCTAATGAGTGCGAGGTGATCTTAGTGTGGTTTTGGTTTGCATTGGACTATCTTTTAAAAGATGTTTAGATAGTGAACAGCCTTGGAAGCTAGAAGTAGTATCTCTCTCTGGAGCAAAAGTTAGGTGTGTTTGTTTTCTTCCCTTTATAAAATATTTGGATTACCTAAGCTTGAGGTTCCTGAGCTGTGACGTAAGCCTGTGTTTGCAGCATCCATTTGAACCACTCCTCACTTGCATGAAACTTCGGGAGCAAGGGGAACCAATGCAAACAGGAAGCTCATGCTACTTGGTTTGCCATGAGTGATAAAGTCCTTTTTCTCTGAGCCGGGAATCTTGTCCCTTTTGTCAGTATCCATGAAACTGTGGCAGGCTAACTTGTTACCTTTCAAATAGGGTGAAATCTGAGACCCTTCACACTGAATTATAAAATTGAAAAGTGAGAACATATTTAACCTGTTTGAGTTCAGTAGTAACCCAATACAAATGTCTTCTATAAAAACACTATAATCCTTTTAAAAAAAGTATGTTGTTTGGTTTTCAGTGTTGAGTTTTTCTTTTTCTTTCCATATTAGTGCTGAGTTTCATGAGCGGCTAAGTAAAATTGATAAGCTGAAGAATAGATATGAAATTCTTACTGTTGTTATGCTGCCTCCTGAAGGAGAAGAGGAGAAAACACAGGCCTATTATGTAATAAAGGTAATCTTAATTGATTTACAGTTGTGATAGAATGAAGTATCCTTTGTTAACTCTTCTTAACTAAAATTGCATTTTTTTTTTTTTTTTTTTTGCCACGAAGTTTCAAATTTCATCACTCTAGTAGCTATTGCACTTAATTAGAGCCAGGAAACATTAGTTGCTAGATGGAGGTACAGAAGTGCCATTAGTTTTATACACCTCCAGTCCATGAAGTCAAAGAGAGGTCTGGACCACTGTTTGACTTTTTTTTCTTTTTTTTTGCTATCATTTGTGTCATGTCAATTCCCCTCCTTTATTCAAGATTCATAATCTCAGTAAGATCTACTATCTGAGTGTCTTAGCATGTATGTGACAACCTGTTCAGCACCTCAGGCTCAAAGCTTGACTTCGCTATAGCCACCTACTCATATGGGCACACCCTAGACCTTATCATCACCTGGAGCCATACCACCTCTGAAATCTTACACTCCAATTTACCACTGCAGTCCTGGTATGGCAGATATCCAGAGAGGAAGAGGGCTGTTCCTTTGTCTTCATATTAGATGGGAGACAACAGATCAGGTGAATCTGCTCTGTTCAAATATTTGAGTGTTGTTTGCCGTCTCATGGTTATCTTTATGTAGTGACCCACAGGGGAAATTCAGAAGTCATCAGGAATTGGATACAGTTCCCTTGCTGAGTACTGCTATAGTCATCTTTCCCGTGTAGAAAATACCCTGAACAGGTGTGATTTCCTTTACAGAGAGGTCTGGGAAGTTACTCAAAATACCATAAAGAAGGAATGGAAATTGTAACAACTCACTTTTCCTGTATCATAGATAGATAGGAGTGGGAAGATCTCCCAGTTCACACCTTTAGGGATGGCCCTTGTGGGTGCTCCCTCCCCTCTGACTTAATCTTCCAAGTTTCCTTCTGGAGCCCTTCTTTGAGGCTACCCCTAACACTTAATACTAAGTGTGCTTGCCTGCCACCTTGGCTTAGGAAACTCCACCTAACCTATATGAGAAATGAGTCCCAGCTCTCAGATCCTTCTTGAAACTCATCAGTCTATAGTACCTCAGGCTGCTGCCCAATCTTAACAGGACTTTCCTCAAGTTTTAAAGTTTCCCAAGGGGTGAAGAGTAGGTTCTACTGTAAGTGTTGGGAAGAAGGTAGATGTTACAATTCCAGTTAAGTTTCTCTACCAACAAGGGCTGTGATAAGTTACCCAAAAGTACTGGCGGTGTTAAAGTGCCTTTGTCCATATCTTGGTTCTATCACTGACTAGGTAGGTGACCTTGAATAAGTTATTTAACAATTTGGTTTTAAATAGTTAAATTTAGTTTTCTAACTTGCAAAATGAGGATAATATTCTTACTTTTGTTGTGAGGCGTAAATGAGAAAATATATGTAAAGCCCTTAAAACAGTACCTGGAACAAAATGAGCCCTCAATAAATATTAGCCATCATTATTGTTATTGTTATCCTAGGAAAACAGGCAAATTTTATGAAGAAGAGTATTCCTTCTGTTTACAGAGAAGGTGCTGGATAAATATCAGTATAATGAATATGAATGAAGGCTATCAGTTACCTTTGTCAGTTTCCTGATGCCACACTTCACTTTCCATCTTTTCCAGGGTCCACAGCTTGCCAGTTATTCCCATTGTTCATTGCACAGCATATTTAAACGTTTTACTCATAATACTCCACATGTGCCAAATGTGTAAAAATGAAACTTACTTTACAGCTAAACTCAGTCTGGCTTATGTTGAGAAAAATTACCCATGACCTGAAAATGGTCAAAAGCAGTCTGTGGGTGTGAAGTAATGCCAGGGCGTGGTGACACCAGACTTGGCATTTTCTAAGGATTATCTGATTCTATAGGAGTGCACACTTTTGACTGATTTTCTGTTGACTAACCTATTTTACAAACTCTGTAGGGATAGATGTTAAATTGTAGAAAACTGATAGTAATGCATATGATTCTTGTCCATAACAATGTAAAGGAATTTTGGCCAGTAGAAATACAACTGACTTACATTCTGTAGGAAAGATAACACAAGCATTATATTTTATTGCCATAAAAGATATTAACTAGTTTCATATCCATATGCAAATTTATTTCAGCATTTCTGACTGTGTACATATATAAAATCTGTCCAATTCCTCTGAACTTGTCTAAACGTCTTACTGATTCCTTGAGTTGAATGAAATTTTTGGCACATGTTCATTTTATATTTGTATGAGAATAATTTTTAACGTTTTGAAAATAATACTTCAGCAGCTTCACTGCTGGGAAAAGCTTAAACTTGCCAATTAGAAGTTAACCGTCACTTCTGTTTTGAATGTGGTAGACTTAGTGCGTAAATTTAGTCAATTCAAGATTCTTTCCCTTCCTTATATCCTTTACATTCCTCCCAAAGGTGATCTTTCCTGATGGGCACATGTATGTATGTTTATAGCACTGGGGAAGAGGAATTTGGTCACAGTGCTAACCACTGTCCTCCCTTCTGCATGTTGTATTTCAGGGGTAAGCAAACTATGGACCCTGGACCAAAAGCTGTCCATTGCTGCTTTGTAAATAAGTACTGGAACATATAATACATAAATCATTTATTTATATATTGTGTATGGCTGCCTTCATCCTACAATATCAGTAGTAATAAGGATGAGTAGTTTTGACAGAGTCTGAATGGCCCATCAAGACTACAATATTTACTGTCTTGTCCTTTACATACAAAGTTTGTTGACCCCTTGTATGAATTTGCTAGGGCTGCTGTAACAAACTACCACAAGCTAGGTAGCTTAAACTACAGAGAGGTATTGTCTCCTGGTTTAGAGGGTGGAAGTCCAAGACGAAGGTGTCGGCAGGCGGGTTCCTTCTGAGGGCTGAGGGAGACTCTGTTCTATGCCTCTCTCCCAGCTTCTGGTGGTTTGCTGGCAATCTTTGGTGTTCCCTGGCTTATGGAAACATCACCATGATCTCTGCCATCATCTTCACATGACATTGTCCCTGTGTCTCTTCAGTCTCCCCTCTGGGAATGTGTCTGTGTCCAAATTTCCCATGTTTGTTTAAGCCCTGCCCTAATGCCTTCATTGTAACTCGACTACATCTGCAAAGACCCTATTTCCAAGTAAGGTCACATTCTGACGTGCTGGGGGTTAGGACTTTAACATATCTTTTTTGGGAGAAACAATCACTCATAGCCCTCGTTTTTGGTCCTGCAGTAGCCTCGTGTCTATGGGGTATACATAGTTTTGTTTGTCCTTTCACTCACCCTAGTATCTTCTAGTATCTCACTCTTAAGAGCCAGACTGAAAAATATGATCAGTAACCAATGAGGGTCTGGCATTTTTCAAATCTCATTTCCAAGTTCCTCTTTATTTGGAAATAGTCCAATTCTGACCACAATTTAATGTTTCCAATGAAATTACGAGAAAATGCTTTAAAATGTTGACAGAAAGGTATAAATAAAAATTTCTTCCAAATATTAGCTTTTCTAATCCCGGGTAATAAGTATACATTATATAATCTCTGATTTAGAGACAAGTGGGACTTTAGAGTTTTAGAAATTTAAGGCATATGTGGAATTAGATCAGGAATTTGTATAAATGAACAAATTCAACCCCTTCATTTGACAAATAAAGAAACTGAACTCGGGGAAGGGAAGTGAATTATTTAATGTTACTCAACTCCACAACTAAAATCTAGCTGTTTTGATTTATTTTAGCTCTTTCTTCCACTACACTATGTTTCAAAATAAATGGCTGCTAATTCTAGACTCAATTTAAAGGAATTAGATGTAATTTATCTAAGAACTTTTTTTTGCTAAATCTTTATTTTTTATTATGTACTATTTGCTATAAAAACATGTATAACATATTTTGAAGCATAATAAAACAAAAAACAGTGAAAATGTTAAGAAATATTACCAATAAAACCTTTCCAATGACCACATTCTAGCTTAAATACACATACCTAGGAAGTGAATAAATTAACAAATAAAATTATTAGATGCATGCTATCCTTGTCAACCCTTAATTGGAGAAGTTCTTTGGAACTGTTTGGGTACAACTCTAGAGATACTAGTACAGTGACAGAATTAAGCTGGAAAAAGTCACTTAGTATGTCCTCTCACTGTGGAAGTTTTGGTTTTCAGCAATTTATAGACATCACTTTTCCAGCCACATTTATCATGATTATCTTCAATTTTTAAAAATTATTTTAAAAATGTGGTGAAATATATATAAAATTAGCCATTTTAACTATTTTAAAATGTACAGTTCAGTGGTATTAAGTACATTCACAATGTTGTGCAACCAACACTAACATCCGTCTCCAAAGCTTTTTTCATCTTTCAAAACTGAATCTGTGCCCATTAAACAATAGCTCCCATTTCCCTCTCTCCCTAACCCCTGGCAACCTCCATTCTACTTTCCAGCTCTGCAAATTTGACTACTCTCGATACCTCACGTAAGTGGAATCATGCAGTATTTTTGCTTTTAAAAATATGTAACACTTCACAAATTTGCATGTCATTTTGCCCAAGTGCCATGCAAATCTTCTCTATATGGTTCCAACTGCAGCATGTACTACTGAAGTGAGTATTCTTTCTAATTTTAACATCACTTAACTGCTCAAAGATGTTGAAATCCTATTTCTAATAAGACACACATAACTGGGTTGGGAATGATAAGCATTCACTTTCCTCGGTGTAGCTTGCTCACCTCTTTTACTTCTAAGATTTAAAATGCGGGTGTTTCTAAGCCTTTCAAGCCAGAAACATACATTCTTCTTATTTAACCTATAGTTTGAAACCTCCTTCTAGTTAACCCTGTTTCTCTTCCCAGTAAAGTTTATACCTGCTTAACTTTTTGGTAATTTTTGTTGGAGAGTTTTAATGTAAGCTTGGTTAGTTACTACATTTCCATCACGGTTTTGTATCCTATGTGCTGTATTTTGAAGGCCTTGAGGATGTGGTCTTCTGCTCTAAATCAAGTGCAGTAAATAAATGCTTGGTGCTGCACGTAGGCTCAAGGCAAATTAGTATTGTTGTGAGTTAAATATTTCCTGCCCTGAAAAGAGACATTCTCCCCCAAGGTAATACTTTTACTCAATCAGTTCTATTCTGTATTTCATAGGCTGCTCAAGAAAAGGAAGAACTTCAAAGGGAAGGTGACAGTTTGGATGCTAAGATCAACAAAGCTGAAAAAGAAATCTATGCTCTAGAAAACACCTTGCAAGTGCTCAACAGTTGCAACAACAATTACAAACAATCCTTTAAAAAAGTGACTCCATCTAGTATGTAGGAGTTATGAAATTTTTTTTAATTATGCTGTACAGTTATTTTAAAAAGAACACTGAGACATGGAAAACAAAAATGTACCATGTTTGAGTCAGGAAAACTAACCATACCCCCTCCCCCTTTAGTAAGTGCTAAGTGTTATTTTCATTATTCTAGTGTTCTAGTGATATGGCATATCACTTCTCTAGGGAATTAATTTCAAATCTGAAGAAAACAGCAACCCATTGCCTGCTCTATGTTGACAAAACAAAAATGACCACATGCCCATACTGTTTTTCAACAAGGAGACATAAGGAATTTATTAACCTTTCAAAACAAAAAATGTTAGAAGTTTAACATATGTAAAACTTTAAAACTGCTTTCTACACAGCATGTTAGAAATTTAGACTAAAAGTTCTCTAAATTCTAGGTGATGAATATGAGCTAAAAATCCACCTGGAAGAACAAAAAAGAGCTGCTGATGAAAAATACAGATACAAACAAAGACAAATCAGAGAACTACAGGAAGATATCCAGGTAAATTCTACAGGCTTTAGTAATAAGCCCTTAGTAAAAGTTAATCATTATTATCACTATACTTTGTTATCTTGTACAAAGGAGACAATGTTTTAGAGAAGTAGATACTAAGAGATAAATTTCATTTAAATGAGAAAAAAATAAGTGTTCAGAGTATTAAATAAATTAATTAAAAATCCCAGTGCAGGGGCCGGCCCCGTGGCCGAGTGGTTGGGTTCGCGCGCTCCGCCGCAGGTGGCCCAGTGTTTCGTTGGTTCGAATCCTGGGCGCGGACATGGCACTGCTCATCAAACCACGCTGAGGCAGTGTCCCACATGCCACAACTAGAAGGACCCACAACGGAGAATATACAACTATGTACCGGGGGGCTTTGGGGAGAAAAAGGAAAAAAATAAAATCTTAAAAAGAAAAAAAGTCCCAGTGCAAGCACAGGATGGACCCCTAACAATTACCTGTTAATAAGTTGATGAATCTTAGCTAGCTAATTATGATCTATCTACTAACTTTTACTTAACGAACTTTTATTTCATTTAATCCTTTAAAGATCACCTTAAAAAAGTTTGAAGGATAAAAATAATCCAGTAGAAAGTAGTTACTAAAGCACATTGCTGAAACAGGAAACAATGTATATGGTAAGCAGGCTCCATATAAAAACAGAGGTGGTTTTTTTTGGCTAATAAAGTAGAACAACAGATGATATGAATTGTGAAATGCTTTCAATAGTCTTTGAATTGCTTATTTCCCCCCAAATACCACATAAAAATACTTCCTCGTGGAATTATTTATAAAACTTAATCCATAAAACTGCTATACTTTTGGCTTTATGGATTAAACCATAATCCATAAAATTATGGATTTTAATTTTGATCCATAAAACCATTATACTTATCTACCAATAAAATATTATATACAAAAATAAATGAATTAAAATTAAATGAATACTTGACATATGGCAAGTTATGTTATTTTTGATTCTAACCGTTAAGTATGTTAATACATCATTTTCTGCAGAGCATGGAAAATACTTTAGAAGTTATAGAACATTTAACAAATAACATCAAAGAAAAATTATCAGAGAAGCAGGCTTATTCATTTCAACTAAGGAGAGAAACTGAGGAGCAGAAGCCAAAATTAGAGAGAGTAACTAAACAGGTATTGGTGTCTTTTAAAAACTGATGTCATATTTACATTTTTTGGAGTTCCAAATGGTAAACCCAAATCCTCCTTTGTCCATTAAAAAAATTAAGTTCTGGATAATAGGTTTAAATAATAATTGACTACCATTGACCAACAGTGTGCAAAACTCACCAAGGAAATACGTCGTTTCAAAGACACAAAGGATGAAACACTGGAAGAACAAGACATCAATCTTCGTGAAGTGAAACAGTTTCACAAGATCATTGATGAAATGTTAGTTGATGTCACAGAACAAAATGCTGAGATCCGTATTATCCTTCAAACATACTTTCAACAGGTAATGAGAGTACCTTCTAGTTAAATACAAATATTTCTTAAGCATTTCATGAAAGTAAGAAACTTACGACATTCATCATAAAGTGAAATCTAATTAAAAATATTATTCTTCTAAAATGTAGTGATACTAACGATCGCTCTTGAATATTCCTCCAGAATGGTTTAGAGCTGCCTGCAGCGAGTACTAAAGGCAGTCGTCAGAGTTCCAGGTCTCCTTCACAGACTTCACTGTTATCAGCAAGGTAAGTGGAAGGTTATAAAACCACCTAACTCTCACAGCTTCTATCTTAAGGGAAGCCAGCCACTTCCTTATCGCCACAGCTGTTGATCTGCCAGTGCTCTCCTCATTCTTACCCACCTTCGCAAGTCAGTCACATGTGCAGAAAACCGCCAGCAGAGCAAGGCCCCTCCCACTTCTATCTGGTATCACCATTTCTATAAGGGCACAGAGTGCTTCGTGACTACCAGCTATTTCAGTAGGATAACCACAGGGAGATCTTGGAGGTTACATCTAGCATGGCCAACTCTGAGTAGGGGGAGAATTTTTTAAACCATAAAAGGGCAAGTTACATTTGTAGACATATGAAGTATGATTTTTATGATTAAAACCACATGGTAAAATTTTTAGTGAGGATTTTATTTATGCTGCTTCATTTTGCTAAAAGGAAATTATTTATTCTGCAGTTTAGTTTTATCCAGAATCTTATCATCAGATAGATCATTCAGCAGCCACTTATTTTTCATTAGTCTATGTACAGATTTCAGAAAGAAAAAGGGATGTCGGAAAAGATAGTGTTTAAGTAAAAAAAAAAGTTTCTATGTAAACTTGTTGAGCATCCAGGTACATCCCTGTACTTTCCTAAAATATATTTTTAAAACTTAGCATTTTAGAATTGTATGGCTAGTTACACTTTTCAAATGACCCCTGTCAACAGGCCTCTCGCTTTCTTCTCTTTGGCTTAAGTTACATAACCTATCGTTTTAATCACTCTTGCCAGCACCCAAATTCCCATGCCCCTCTTCTTTTTGTTACCTTTTATGCTTAAGGATTCCATCTCTAAATTGATTATAGTTGAAAACATTTTTCTCATATAGAAAAATATTGAACTATTTTACTGGTTTGAAACTCTCATGTTTATTACCTTTCTTTTCCTTTTTATAAACTAATTTCTTGATATTATTAATGATCATGTTTTTAAAATTTATTAGCACTATGAATAGATGTACTTTTTGATCTCTTTAGTTACTTGTGGGATTTTGGTATGTTTTACTTTTAATGAGGGGAGTCTCTCCTAAAATATAAATTTTTAATTAAATTGTAATAATGCTGTTTTTTTCTTCTAGGTCATCTAGGAGTACAAGTACTTCTGCTTCTCAGGCTTCAATTAAAGTATTAGAGCTGAACTTCCCAACCTCCACTTCACTGATGGGCAGCTCTGCTAGGCCAACTAGTGCTAGCAGTAGCTCCAGTAATGGTAAAAGCAAAATGAGCAGCAAATAAACATTTTAATCTTTCTTTTGAACAAGGTGTAAACACAAAGACAAAAATCTCACACTTTTAAAATAGTAAATCCCACTCTGTGCTTTTGGGTACTGTATAATGATACAGAGGCTGAAATTGTGTTAGAAATATACAATGACCAGACAAAAGTTTTATCCAGTGGAAAATGTAAAAGCTGATAGTTTAAAAAAAAGTCAAGCAATTTTGGTCCTTTGCTAAAGAAAGGTTTAATTTTTTTAGTGTCTTTCCTGTTTTCTTTACATAGAAGGAAAGCAGTAATACCAGATTCTTAAGGCTACATGTTATACAAGTACAGGGAAAATGCTTTCACTGTTATTTTGATGGCTGTTACATTGAAAAATAGTTTGCTTCATTATTTCATGCTAGCCATGACACTACATCCATTTCTAATATAACAGAATCTTTCAAGAAATTTCTAAAGATTCATCATACTATAAAGAGTTTCTAACACTACTAAAACTCTCATTTACCTTAGAAGATCCCGACATTAGGTTTTCTTTATTCAAAGAAACCTATTTCCCAGAGTTTTGGGGGGAGAAATCTATTAGTTTCTTCTTTTGGTATAATTAAAATTTTTAACCAAAAAATAGCATTACCTACCTCCCCACCAAGAAAACTGATAGGAGAGAAACACTGTATATCCATAAAAATGCAGCTTAAATTTCTAGGAATTACTTCACTCTGATCTTGAAAGAAGTCACATAAAGATTTTGCTCTCAAGATGGACAACCAAGCATAAAGAATGTCTTTTTAAGATTTTCTTATTTAATAATTTAAAGAAAGCTACGTGTGATTTGATTTGCAATAGGAATTCTAGAAATATACAGTGTAAGTAAACTACCAGATTTAAATTAGTTATCTCAGTTAAACTTTATTGTAACATGTGCCCAACACTTAAACTCTTGGAATAGTGTGGAGTACGATTATGTTATAAAACTGGTTTTCAAATAAAGGTATTAGAATCTATGTACTTAGATGAGTAGTGTTTTCTTCAAACCTTGGAAAGAAAATTATGACAGTTGTCATTGTTTAGAACTATCATTTGCAGTTCCTTTTTTTTTTGAGGAAGATTAGCCCTGAGCTAACATCTGCCGCCACTCCTCCTCTTTTTGCTGAGGAAGACTGGCCCTGAGCTAACATCCGTGCCATCTTCCTCTCCTTTCTGTGTGGGACGCCTGCCACAGCCTGGCTTGACAAGTGGTGCCACGTCCATACCTGGGATCTGAACTGGTGAACCCCAGGCTGCCAAAGCGGAACGTGCGCACTTAACTGCTGCGCCACTGGGCTGGCTCCTGCAGTTCCTTCTGAAACGCAGTAGGGGTAGTAAATGTTTCTCCTGATCATTATTTGAATATTTTATTATTATTTTTAGAAAGACCAGCAAAAAGCATAGCCAAGTCCAATGAGTAAGATGGGTAAAAAAGATGGATAATACAATTTTTGGGTAAAATACTGTTCCTATGCATGGGATTTATTTAAGATCTAACAACTGATTAATCTCACGGTTACTTTGTATTTTCACCAAAGTTCTTATTCTTCGCCCTATATTACTTTGTAAACTACTTGGAACTTGAAATATTATTAAATACTGTGTTCTGCGAAGGCAGGGATTGTGTTGTTAGCTCTGTAATCTTGGGAAAGTTACTTCTCTATGCTTTTCCTCATTCATAATATAGAGACAGTAGCAGTTACCTGCATCACAAACTTACTGAAATAATCAGATAATATATACAAAATGCACAGGACCTGACATACAGGAATTGCACAATAACTTCTACCCATTATTAAGTCACCACACAAAGCCTACCACAATATTTGTGGAATGGTTACGTTCTCAGGCTAGCATATGTCTACATTTAACTCTTAAAGAAAGAACAGTTCTAACTTCAATGTAATAATGCTAAATGGTGAGACAAGGAATCAATTCCATTTTTCCATTATCCACAAATCTGGAGTTAACACCCACCTGCTGTGTTAGAAAGTCACCTACTTATGGAAACAAAGACATAGCCTGGGTATGTACGTTTATAGACAGCATGATGTTAAGGAAAGAAATTCTGAAGGTAGCACTAGGCTTTCTTTTTTTTTTTAAAGGAAGATTAGCCCTGAGCTAACATCCACCGCCAATCCCCCTTTTTGCTGAAGAAGATTGGCCCTGAGTTAACATCCATGCCCATCTTCCTCTATTTTATATGTGGGACGCCTGCCAAAGCACGGCTTGATAAGCAGTGTGCAGGTCCGCACCCGGGATCCAGAACATGTGAACTTAACCACTATGCTACCAGGCTGGCCCCTTGAAGGCATTCTTGACAAGTAAATCTCTAGTAATATTCTTTTGTGGTGATGGGTTTCCTGAACACATGCTTAGAAATTGGTTTGTGTACTCTGCTTAAGTTTACTATGTGCCAGGAAAGGAGCTCTAGAGAAGATGGAATTTCTAAATTCTGGCAGGCTGTTGTATAAGGTACTATCCTAATTTTTTTGTGCCTAAATGTAACATTAAACCACAAAGACACTTTACAAAATTAGTGCTGGTTGATAATGATGCTCAAAGAGAATTTATTAAATAAAACAGTGTAGGTAAAATTCTGAAGCCATACTAGGAATTCCTAAAGATCAAGGGCTATGTCAACAGAGTTTTCACTCTTTAAAAATACCACTATGGAGGGGCTGGCCCCGTGGCCAAGTGGTTAAGTTCGCGCGCTCCGCTGCAGGCGGCCCAGTGTTTCGCTGGTTCGAATCCTGGGCGCGGACATGGCACTGCTCATCAAACCACGCTGAGGCAGCGTCCCACATACCACAACTAGAAGAACCCACAACGAAGAATATACAACTATGTACCGGGGGCTTTGGGGAGAAAAAGGAAAAAATAAAATCTTAAAAAAAAAAAAAATACCACTATGGAGACTATGTAGGGATGACACGAAGGCTGTTAATACAAAGAACTGGGCTCTCTTTTAAGGTAAGTCTCTTGGTGCAAAGACTAATGCCTGAGTGACTGACCTATTTCTATTGCTATTACTTACTGTTTTTGACCAGTTTCTGTTTCACTGCAAAACAAATTTTAGCTTTTTCATTAGGCTCTCATCACTGAAGTCTGAAGGTCACAAATAGTACATACTTAATTATGCTTGAAGTTTTGGTATTTCACTCTTGGCAAGAACAGAACAAGGACTAAAAAGTGTCTTCTTCCTCTATCATTATCTCTCACTCAGAACATTCTAAGTGGATACTCACCTACCCCCCCACAACCCACACATCCAGCATCATCATGAGTGATAGTATTAAAGCCCCATTGTCATTTACACTGTCTAGAATCTTAAATTGGAAAGATTCTAAAGACCATTATAAATTCCACACCTATGACTCCTGTCTTTATCTATATACTGTTTTCAGTAATTTTGGGAGGATCTTTACCATCCAAGTCCCTTCCTTTTCAGCTCCAGTTGCTGGAATTTATTCTGAGTAAAATCAGGCTCTGTTGGCCTAGTCTTTTTTTTTTTTTTTTTTTAAATTCACACCCTGAGAAAGGAGGCATCAGGGGAGAGGAGGTGTTAAGAAGGCAAAATGCGGGCCAGCTCTAGGCTGTTTAAAAACATGCCCAGGGGCCAGCCCCATGGCCTAGTGGTTAAGTTCACCCAGGGTTTCGCCAGTTCGACTCCTGGGCACGGACATGGCACTGCTCATCAGGCCATGCTGAGGCGCCATCCCACATGCCACGGCTAGAAGGACCTACAACTAAAAATACACAACTATGTACTGCGGGGCTTTGAGAGAAAAAGGAAAAATAAAATCTTTAAAAAAAAAAAAACACAAAAAAACATACCCAGTGCCTTCCCAACTGGATACTCACAACTCTAGGACAGCTCTCTAATTTTCTTTCCTTTAGAGGAGAACCTGATTTATAGAGTGCTTCTCTTGCCCATGCTGTTTTTGCTAAAAGAATTCTTTTCTATTCTGATCTTTTCTTGTCTGGAATGTAGTCTCCAAGGGTCTTGCCAATATTTAAGAAATTTCTTAGGGGTATACTGCTAGCAATAGTTAGGAGAAAAAAGGGAGAAAAAAGCAAAATGGACCCCTATTCAACTTTCATGGCTTTATTTCTAAGGTACTCCCTAAGCTAGTATACAAACCATTTTTAATTAAATCAGGCCAATTAAACATGACAGATATCTATCTACCATTTTAAAATAAAAGTTATGCAAAAAATTTAATAAACAAATGATGACTATAAATGGAACTTAAGGAACATTTAAATATATCTCTTTCAAAAGCTGAGGGCTTTTAATTTAACAGAAAAAAGAAGGAAATAATTTTTGATGAAAATGACTCAGGTGTTCAAAGCACAAATTTAATTCTCTCTCAAAGAGCAGGATGAGGTGGACCCAAGGAATTCTCATACACCATAATACAATGAAGAAACAATACTTGGAGATTCATCTTTAGGTGAAGAAGTTTAAATCATCAGAGTAGAAATACTGTACATAAACATACACATGAAAAGCCTAAAAATCAAGCAGTGAAAAGGGAACCTACCACTGAAACAAATATACTTTAAGAATAGCTGAAAAGCATCTGCTTTCTGCAATCTCTACAAATAAAATAACTTTAGGAGCAGAGATCTCTGCGCTGGACTGTTATGACTAAAAGACCCAAAACTTTCATTAACAGCCTTTAGTATAATGGTGCTAATTCCCTTGGCATGTTAATTTTTTGGCTTATTTCCCTTTTCTTTCTCAAATGCAGCTATCTGATTAAATATATTGACTAAATTTTGAGGTAAATTTTTTTTAACTCCGCTTTCTGATTGCTCTTTGATATTCAGTCCATCTTCTTCTGGAACCTCTTTTTTAATATCCTCCTCATAATTATCCTCTCTTTCATATTCTCCTTGATTTTTATTTAACTGATGTCTTTGCTCATGTCTACTGAAATCACGTGATCCAGAGTAAGCGTACTTTTTGTATTTTTCAACTGACTTCCAAGAGTAGTCTGAGCTTGCTGGTGAAGTGGAATACCTCAAGGAACCTGGTTCCCACCTTCTAGAGTGCTCTTTTCTTCCCTCTATGTCTTTTTCAAATCTCCTATAACCATAAATTTTCACCTTGTCCTCTGAATTCCTACAGAAGGAATCTGAGGAATCTCTTCTACTGGAAAAATGTCTTTCTGATTTATAAGGCTTTTCTGTTTTGCTACTACCTGCCTGAGTTTTACAGCTATCATAAAAATCTCTTGGATCTTCAGACCTACCTCCAAAATCATCCGGAATTTCAACTGAAGATGAAGAGAGAGGGCATCTATCTTTCTCTTTTACCTGTTTCTTTTGATATGGTAACCTATCCTGCTTTTCCAGTAATTTTTCCACTTCTTGTTTTTGGTTAAGAAAAGATGCTGAAGTATTGGGTGGAACTGGGAAGTACTCATCTTTCCTATTCTGATCTATCTGATTAGAGGATGCCTTAGCTGAATGCCTTTTGGAACTTCGAGAAGACTCTGAACGGTTCCTCTTACGTTTCTTATGCCTTTTGTGGCCAGAAGAGGAAGAGGATGATGAAGAAGAAACTGATTCATCAGCAGAAGAAACACTTGAAGAGGAAGAAGTTGATTTTCTTCTTTTCTTCTTTAGCCTAAAAAAATGTAGTTAACTCATCAGAAATGTTAAGCACAAAATGTTTCTTAATTATCCATAAAAACTTTAGGTCTATTTTGTTCTCT
The DNA here is from genome assembly GCF_021613505.1 of Equus quagga. Taxonomy (NCBI): domain Eukaryota; kingdom Metazoa; phylum Chordata; class Mammalia; order Perissodactyla; family Equidae; genus Equus; species Equus quagga. The sequence continues at coordinate 40,555,566 of NC_060270.1, forward strand.
TCAAAGATTTCATAAAAGCTGTGGCTTAGATAAGCAATTATAATAATCTTAGTTATTACAAGATCCAATTTTACCATCAGGCATGACGTTTGGGGAAAAATACTTGTGTAGACAGTTGTCACTATAAGCAAATCCATCATTTCTGAAAGACACAGTGACATTTCCAACATTACCTTAAAAATTTCAGACCATCTGAACCCATGAAGGGGAGAACTAAAGTTTTATATCTGGCTGCCTCTAGTGCATAATTTCTCCCCCTCGGCACTACTGACATTTTTAGCTGTGTAATTCTTTGTTGCGAGGGCAGGTGGTGGTGGTGCTGTCCTATACCATCACTGTAGGATGTTTAACAGAATTCCTGACCTCCATCCACTAGATGCCAGTAGCACTCCACCAGTTAGGACAACTAAAATATTCCCTGGGGGACAAAACTGCCCCGAGTTGAGAATCACTGCTCTAGTTCTGTAACATTTCTCCATAAAATATGGATAAGTAAAATAACATACATACATTTTAATTCTCAGGTTAATTCTTTTTTTTTTTTTTTTTTTTTTAAGAATTCTAGCCTTAGATTCCACTTTCCTTAATCTCTTTTATAGAAAAATTTTTGGTACACATACTTGCAAAGAATCACTGATTATGACTTGAAATTCTTTTTTACTTACTTTACTTCCGTATGGCACTTTGGTTCAACTCAGTAGTTGTTTTTAAGTTAAAAATTAACTTAACCGAATATTATAGTTTACCTTTTCTCCTCTTTTAAGAGCTTACGCAACTTTTCTGCACTTGTTTCTATTTTCTTTGTTTTCTGCTTTTCTTCCTTTTCAGCTTGTTTTTCTCTTAATTCCAAAGATTTCTTTTTGAACCCAGATATCGGAAAAAACCACACGTTAAAAATAGCAGAATATGTACAACCCAGTTTTCAAAAGACCACCCCCCAACCAGAAACCAGATGTGGTATACCCAAATCACCATATATCCAGCATTAAACAAGTATTTTTAACATATAAAAATTAATCATACAGGTGTTTGGCATTAATCATTGAATAGCCAGAACAGTATTGAGGACCATATTGCAGTTGGTAGTCCATGAAAAAAGGGGAAGCCATTGCATTGGTACCCATGACCCAGAGTGCAACAAAGGGAAAAAATAAAACACACGAAAAATTATTTAAAAAAATTGAAAAATTTAGATAGGACACAAATTTTATAAATAAAATTCAGATAAAGAAATTCCATTAAGGTGAATTGAGGGGGGAATCACCATGTTCAAATACAAACCATTTTAAAAAAGCACAGCCCAGTTGGATGCATAATTACATAGGAAACCATTTTCCAGTTTGAGGATGGGGATGAGCAGCACCAGATGTCAGACACAGCAGCAATGGTCCAATTCAGAAGAAAATGCATGAGAAAACATCATCATCAGTATTACAGGAAACGACAGTTTAAAGTATTTCTCAAAAAGGGTTTTATAATTAGAGCTCAATTACAGTAATAACAGTGAATTTTGTAACCACTAGGAAAGCTCACTACAAGGACAGTTCTCGAAACCAAATACCAAATTTAGGCAATAGGAATGTTTCTCATAGGGCTATTTTTACTTTTGAGTACTAACCAATAAAAAAGAAGAAGCAGAGCTATGAAGCAATGTCAAACCCAATTAGAAAAAGCTATATCTAAAAAGAAACTTTTTATAATATCTTAACTAAATAATCTAGAATAGTTTTCCCTAGAAGAAAGTTAAGTTTTGGCATTAATTTCAAATATTACTATGTTTCTAAGAGGAAGTAAAGAATCACCTGCATATATTTATGAAGCTTCTGCAAAGCATCCTCTGCATCTTTAAAAGTCTCATCCAAAGCCAAAGCTTTCTTATAGTAACTTTCAGCATTTAAAAACTTTTCTTCTTCTTCTAACCTAAATTTGAAAGGAAGATTTAGCTTGTTTGTAAAAAATAAAAAGTCCTCAAATATGCATACAGGTCAGGTGCTTATATGAGAGAACTTACTAGGGAAAAACTATGTTTAGCAAGTTATTTTCCAAATTGAACATTACCTAAATCATGTGCTTTTTACTGCTATTTCTTTGGTAAAAAGACCACGTAAAACCAAACAAAAAAACCAAACTCGAAGATACAGAGAACAGATGGTGGTTGCCAGAGGCAGAGGTGGGGGAGTGGGTGAAATAGGTGAAGGTGGTCAAAAAGTACAAACTCCAAGTAATAAGATAAATGAGTCCTGGGGATGTAATCTAGGGCATGGTGACTATATTTAATAACACTGTATTAGATATTGGAAAGTGGCTAACAGAGTAGATCTTAAATGTTCTCATCACACACAAACAAGAAAATTTGTAACTGTGTAATGGTGGATTTTAACCAGACTTATTGTGGTGATCATGCTGCAATATATACATATATCAAATCATTATGTTGTACACCTGAAACTAATGTTATATGTCAATTACATCTCAATTAAAAACAAAAGACCCAAACAAACAGGAATCCATTACTGGTAACCAAAGCCATACTATAGGGCCAGCAGTGGCCTTTTAGTATAACACACGAGAAAACCCATATCAACTGATGTCCTCTGTAAATTTAGTATGATCTTGGGCTTTAGCATAGAACTACCTAGGCTGGCTCTTCCTAGTAGTTTATGAAGAATTTCCCTTTCTACAGAAAAATTTTCCCAGAAAATTCACCTTTAAAGTTGGAAATACCAACACATACATGTGAATCACAACCAGTCTGTAGTTAGGGTAATTATTGGATGACGCTCACAAGTCTCTGCTGTGAAAATTCAGAATTAGAAAGTCTGGATATGGAGCAGTGAAAGGATTTTGCAAAATATTTTCAGTTTTTAGAAAGAAGAAAAAAGTAATTACTCTAAGACAAATTAACAAAAGACCAATGGCTTCAACGGGATCATTTTTGTGTCAGACTGGATGTGGGGAATAAGGGATCAAAGACAATCAACATTTCTAGATTAGATAACTGGATAGGTGGTGTTGCCATTCACTCAGCTAAGACACCAATTCGTGGGTAACAAGACAACCACATCTAAATAGGTACTAGCTCTCTACCTAGTGAGAAAGTAAAAAGCTGCTCCAATAACTTGAGCCCAAGCAGAAGTTCATATGAGTTAAAAACAAATATTGCAAAGTCTTATTAATTAGGAATTCTGGAATGATCATACAAACTGGAATGATCAAGGGAATTCATGAAACAGAAAAGAGACATTCTATTTTTAAAAAATTAATAGCAAAAGATGCTATTTTTTTTAAACAATTAACTCAGGCTGTTACCAAATTATATTCAAAGTATTTTGTTTCTTCAAAATATTTTATAGATTAGACTAATCTGTTAGTCATTAACTATTTATGATACAGCTACTATGCAGGTATTATGCCAGCATCTCAGGATAGTAACATAAGTTACAGGGTTTGTTCTTAATGATTTCCTCTTCCATTTGATCTGAGTTTGTGGATTCTACTGGACAGAGCAGAGCAATAAGCTGAATATAACAGTGAAATCTTCTTCAAAATTAACTATAGAGCTCTCAATTCATATTTCTGGCATTATACTCCTAGAATGATGAAACAGATTAGAAATTAAATTCCTCTCTATTAAAAACTTCTAGTCTATGTCCAGAAAAAGAATACTTACCTAATTTTTTGATCTTTACATCTATATTACTATGTACTGAGATATTCAGAATAATAAACTTGAAATATTAAAATACCTCCAATCATAAAAACACCTCAATAGTTAAGGAAAGAAAAAAGGACTGCAAAATTTAAGGGGACTATATTTAAGACAGATTTTTACCAAAATTGAAAACTAAGAGTCATAACATAATTAAGTGAGTGAAAGATGCTACTTCCTTACGTTAAGTTCAAGGTTTTATACTTGCTGAATATTAAATCTCTACTATTAAACAAAATCTGACACTTACTGCCCTCCTCTTTCTACAAGTGTCTGGCAGAGGTACTTTCTTGCATTCCTGTGAGTTGGACAGTTTTCCAGTGCAAGCTCAAAATCTTCTATAGCTTTGTTCAGACTTCCTTTTGTTGCATATCTAGAGATATAAAACAAAATTAGAGGAATTTATCTTGTGAGCTCTTCATAAATCTTGTACACATTTACCTTGTAAATATTTCTTAAAACCCATGATCTACTTACAATGCTCCACGAGCTACCAAAGCCTCCACATTTTGTTTGTCTATTTCCAGAGCCTTATTGTATTCATTCATAGCATCCACGTGGCGTCCAACTTTAAAATAATCAACTCCAATCTTCACACTAAGACGACATTTGGAAAGTATCACAAACATTTCACAGAACAACCAAACAGAATGTTAGCATGGATAAAGTTTTAAAGCAAATCAAATCTGGCTAATGTTTAGCTTTCAATGTTCTCAATATACCTAAGAAGTATTGTGCCTTTGGATAATTTCAACAAATATTTATGAAATCCAGGTATCAATATACTAATTCCTTTGGGAAAAAATGAAAATGCTGACTAAAACTTACGTGTGTTAAGTTTACAACACAACACCGTTTACACCTAAAGAACAGCTAATGTCAAAATGGGAGAAGTTTAATTTATTTATAAACAAATTTGGTCTTGATGATGACATAAGAATGCTTGCCTTATCCTAACCTTTTAGACTAGATAATGCAATTGTTGAAAGACAAAGTCTTCATACCATTTTAAAGCCCAAGATGCAGACTGTTTCTTTCTTAATGCAGAAGCAAAATCGTCTTCAGAGAAATTTTTGCTATTAAAGAAAATAAAAGTCAAACCATATAAATACTTCTTCTGTAAATATACTTCACTCTGACAGATAAAAACTCAACACTGAAAATGTGAATCCCAAGCAAGAAATTTGTAACCTATCCACAAAACAAAATTCTTGATCTCTCAGGAATGACGATTATTGTTAAACGGTATTTTTCTTTAGCATATACACAAACTTCTTACAAATTTTCTGGATCTTTCTCTACTTAATCACAAGGTATACATCTATAAGAGATTCCATTCCAGAAGGAGTTGGGATCATTTAGTTCATTCAACCTTTGGCACACTGCTGCGACTATGCTTAGAACAGTCAAATATATCCCTCAGTTATGCAGGTTTTGAGCTCAGCACCATTCACCCCACTACTTAATGGAATAATACTGATTACTATACCTTTGTAGGCCTCTCATTAAAGATGGTGGATTAGATTCATCTATTCCTAGTTTTCCTAGAAGGAATTCAACTACTCCTGGATTAACAAATCCCAAAGAACTCTCCATGATATTTTCATAGGATTCCAAAGAATTGCTATTTAGTTCAACACTCCTCCTTAAAAAAAAAATCACAAAAATATAACTAACATAATTAGCATGTCCCATTTCTATTAAAGAAATAACATTATCACATGGAGTTTAAATACTCATACATTTTTGTACATGAAGGTGTGGCAATATTATGATTTGGTTCCTTTTACTAAATTTGAAGAAATTTAAGGGTTATAAAGATAAAATGAGCATATTTTGAAATAGAAATTAAAATTCTACTTTGTTGTCAGAAGTTGGACAAAATTTGCTATTTTTTAGTCAAAAAACTGTTTTGCAACTAACTTTTTGAAATAATGTGGATAAATTACCTGTAGTACAAAGGAAGCTCTTCAGAACTAATTACACCTAATTTAATACCAGATAGGTGTGGTGGAAGAGATGAGCTATATAGAGATACTGCAAGCTTTTCATGATATCTGTCAATATCCTTGATTCCAGCTTAAAAAAATAAGAAAACTAAGCTGATTAACAAGAAAATGCAAAGTAACATAAAAAAATAAACCTTTCCAAACACTATTCTCATTAGACTACATTTTCAAAATTAATAAAAACAAAAACCTGACAACTGTTACACTTTTATTAATATGATGAAACTGATCACCTCGAATGATGTCACCAGTTTGGTAATATGACAAAGGATCTCCGTGGTTACTGTGAGAAGGCACATCTCTTAATGGACAAAGAGCCTGCAATGAGAAGTATTTTAAAACACCAGACATTCCATTCTTTGGTGAGAAGTGTCTTCTTTTATCACAGTTGTTCAGTATGAACAGCTAACAGTTGACATGAACATTAAAAAAACAACTAATACCCTAAAGTCTAGATTTAAATAAGGATTTTAGTTATAAGTAAATTTCTGTGCCCAAACACAATAAAAAGAATTTTCTGGTTCAGTTCAAAAAGTAAAATCTCATGAAATGTGCAATATGTTTTAGGAGGTAAATGTTCAGTATAGATTATGAAACAAAAAGATACTTTGCACTTCTTAAAAAAAGTAATAAAAGAAAGTATGAAAATTCCAATGAAAATGAAATGTGAATTCTCCAAAGTTTATGTCTGTGACCCAGTCTGTGATCCTTTCAGCTTTTCTTCCCTGTTTATCTGCCTTGATAAATAGTAAACATTAAACCTTTTAAAGTGACACACTATTTCCAATTCAGGTTTATAATGTATAAATCACTTACATTTAATTATTGTAAATACATAAATGAGACAGGAATTTGTTTCTAAATTATCCACATCCAAGTATATAATGCCCAATACTAAATAAATAAGGACACATGCAGCTAGAAGAAATAAGCCTGGAATACCAATCGATCTCACCATATCCACTGATATCTCTTTGATATCATTTAGAAAAAGGACCCCAACCCTGCCAATCAAAGGGACCAAAAAAACCCCAAAAACCAGAAATGGGGGAAACTGTGTAAGTAACTCCATCACCACTAATAATTTTTTTAAAAAGAAAAGGTACTTAATTTTTGTCTATTACTGCTTATTTCTCAAGATTACATCAGCAGCACACACTTAAGCATACCTGTATGCAAAAAGACATAATTCTTGCATTGAGATGACTCCTTATCAAAAACAGAAGCAATCAAATAACTGCAAAGTAACTTACTGTGATTTCTAAGTGGGATATGTCTCTCATGATGCCACTGCCTAAACATATCAACACCATGAAAAACCCAAACTCCCGAATGGAACTAATTCGTCCAATCACTATATCACCACGCTCAATATCTCGAAAAAACAACTCTCTCCGGTCCATACTAGGTATCTCCATGAACTGCTCCAAAGGTGGCATGATTGCATAATGATCTGAAAAAATAATTAACAAAATTACTAACAATAGCTTTGTGTCCTGTTTCATCAGAAGTGCTGTCAAACCAAACCGCAATCAAAAGATTTTAAGATTAAACTCACCCTCATTGTCTTCATTAACTTCAGAAGTTGCGGGAGCATCTGATTTCCAGGAAAGTGCAAAAAGCAGATCCGCTTTTTTGGAAATGAATTTTTGTATTTCAGTGTTGTCAACTCTCTTCTCTTTTCTTAAAAAGAAACAAAATTTATGAAAACTGGTACATGTGCAAAACCTATCAGTATTGCAAGCTCCTGCTCACGGCTATACACATCGCCCGATCAGGTCCATTTTAAGCTCCTGACTGTACATCCTCCGAGACAAAGTTTTAACCAGGGATTCTTTCACTCCCCAGTCTCTAGGTGGAGGGCGGGGAAACTTAAAAAGTGACGCCCGCAGCTCCAGATACGAAAGCACAAGGGGTTTTAAGCTAAAGAATCCGCACCACCGCTAGGCAGTACCAGAGAAGTTGTTCAGCCCGCATCCCGCACTGCCTCACACCAGGAGAGCGGACCCTCCTCCTTCTAGCCCTCCGCACCGGCGCCGCAGTCCTCACGTGCTCACGGCCGCGGCCCCGCTGCTTCTGAACTCAGCCGCCGGGCTGCGGTAATGAGGCCCCGAGCTGCGTCCCCTCCCCCGTCTCGCAGCGGCGCCGCCGTCCCATTACCTGCCCTGTAACTGCTGCTGGGGCGGCGGGCCCCGGGCAGGCTCGGCCCCCGACCCCAGGAGACTCCGGAAGTGCGGATTGTCCTGCTGTTCGCTCCGGAGCAGGGACAGCAATGACGGCCCGTGGTAATTCAGGGACTGCCGCAGGAGGTCCCGGTCCATGGCTAGAGATTACTGAGCCCAACGATCGGTGGGCTGCTGGCCTCCCCGTTCTGTGCCCACTACTTCAGCCCCGTGGTCCCGGAGGCTGAAGAAGCAGCCTGGAATCCGCCGGAAACCTACATCACGAACACTTAGAGCGGCCTCCCGGAAGTGTCCCGGAGCCACCCGAGTCACGGCGCGGCGGAGCTCAGCCTAGGTCTCACGAAATTGAGCGAGACTACGGAAGCCGGAAGGATTGGGCTAAGCGTTTCCTGGGTTAAGCATTTCCTGAGTTAAGGACTTAGTGCGGTGTCGAGGCGGTGATGTATGTGAGAAGTTTTCATTATTAAAATTTCCATAGTGTTATTATTCCATTGAAATGGTCCGAGCTCTAATGTAGGGTAAATAATAATTCATCTTCCTGTTTAGTGAGGTGCTTCTAAGTGCCGGTGCCCCAAACGAGTTACAAAGGTTCTTCTCTCAAAGTACTCGCTGGATAAATCACACCTACCTCTGTGGCATAGCCGCGTTAAACGACTGCTCTGGGAGATTTTCTGATAGGCTACAGAGCAGAAGAAAGGAAGGACGCTGACTTTTGTTAAGCAGTGGAGTTGTGTTCTCCATCCCTACTCCATTCAGTGTTCGTGATTTTAGAGTTAACTTAAAACCAGAATGACTTTAATGCCTAGACATATGCATATATACATTCATTTTTATTTCTTTAGTTTATCCAAGTGATTTCTCAAGATTTAGTGCCTGTAAAATTTATATAGTGTTGCTCACACTAATATCAATATACTATGCTTATGGGTAATTCAAGTGATTTTCAAAGGTACTTTTGATTTAGGCTTTTTTTCCTCCATACTGATTTGAGAACCTAAACACTGTCCCTCATTATACTCTCATTTTAGAGATGGAGGGAACAGGCCCAGAGAGTCTCAGTAGATTGCTCAATGTCATCCAGCTGGAAAGAGGCTAGAGTCTTCACAGGCACAGTTGCTGGAGAGTATTTTTATTATATAGAAGGGTCTAACTTACTCTAATTTTGAGATAATGTGGCTTTGTTTTATTTCAATATATTGAAATCTGTACCACTTAAATATATGTAGTTTATTATGGTCCTCTTGAACAAAAATAAATGGTGGCATTTATTCTGCCCCCTCTCTAGCCACATGTCTTTGATCAGTTTGCCCTTCACTGTCCGATCACTTGGATAGAAGACCCAGCCCACAATATAGTGTATGTCTCCACACTATTTTGTGAAAAATCCAAGCAAATAGGTAAATAGTTTATTGGGACTTGAGAATGCGAGAAAGAAGAATGCAATTTTAAAAGATGATAAATTTCAAGCCACTGTGGGCACATCAGGAAAGTTTAATCAATAGTACAGACTGATTTGTGTTAAGCTGTAACTCTAGAGTATGGCTGCTATTAGGAAAGAGGGTGCTGTCACTGAAAAGGAAAGCTGACCAGTAACAATGAACTATATAAACATTCTGGTAAAGAAAATATGTGATTTTACATAGATTGATCTGTTTTTAAGGATCTAATTATCTCTGGAGGGACTGAGAAGCCCAGCATCTGAGAACCAGATGCCGGACAGTGGCACTTAGTCTGCGAATGTCATCTTGTGAGGCCATTCTTGAGTAGCACATGCCTTCATCACTCTGGGGTCTGTCAACTCTTTTTCCTAATTCCAACACCAGAGTAACCTCCAACCACCCCATATCTTGAACATGTAAAATTACCTTGGTAAGGCCATGAAAACAGGAGGAAGTAGCTGCTTTTAGAGAGTAAGCGGCATTCATCAAGAGTGACATTTATCAAACGCTTGCTGTATACACAGTAGTGACAGAAAAAATAAACTTTAAGCAAATGTAATCAGAACTTAGGCTGGAATTTTCTATCTTTGGTTGGTGCTGACCTTAAATGGAGGCAGTCACAGTAGTTAAGTGCCATAGGCAACCTTGTTCTTCACTTCTCAGGTACCACCCCACAGCAGGGGATTAAGCCTTTTACAATAGCAGGTGGATTTGAATTTGTTTTCTGCTGGCATAGATACCCTTTGACTTTGAAGGAGACGGAGCACTGGATCTTTGATGTAGGACTGAAGGGAGTGAGGAGAGAAAGTGAGGGGACTAGTTTTGCTTCTCATCTTGGCAAAACTATTTCCCAATATGGGGCTTCTCAAGGTGGACGTAGAAAGAAAACACTTTTTTTCATGTTTTGCTTAATTTTTTGTTTACTAGTTTGACCTTTTAAAAAAATCTTTAAAAAATCTTTTCCAGATAACGTTTCCAGATTAAGCAGTATGAATAATTAAGCGAATATATGAGAGGGAAGAGAGGGCAGGGCATTCAAGACAGTCAGATCTTTGGTGTCTGGATGCTGGGCCTATTTTTATTGTCACGTCAAATTCCATTTCTAAATAGACACATACGTACATCTTTTAACTCCCTAGGCCCTGGAGAAAGAAACATGAAGAAAACACCTGATTCTTGAGTGGTACATGGTTTAATAGAGGAGTAGAGGTAAGAAGAAACAAATATGGCATAGTGGTGAGTACTATTGCTGTGGACACCTAGTAGGTGTCTGCTTTGATCCCTTTAGCCTGGGTAATGAGGTAGTGGAGTTGATGGGGATAAGACAGGAGAGGAGAAGGCAAGTATGTGTCTTCCAGCAGAAGGAGCAATATAATTGAATAAGTAGAGATTTGAAAAAGCAAGATCCATTCGAGAGACTGCAAGTGTGAAATTGAGGTAGGTAGGGGTATTTTACTTATGAAAAGTTTAGTTATGCAAGTGTGTCATTTCAGGTAGGCTATAGATTTGTGGGAAGAGACTTCCTGTCTCCTGCATGAGTACACACACACACATACACAGATTAAATGTCTGATTTATTTAGCAAAGAACACAAAAACTTAGCCATAGCAAGGTAGCCACATACAGCAGGGGCAAAAACAGCATATCTGAAAGTAGCTTTTCTTGGATCCCCCAAGTTTCCCAAAGTAACATGTATAGCTGCTAGTGACGCCGTATGCAAAAGAGAAAGTCTATTTGGATCTCAGAAACTTGTATATTACCATTCAGGAAGGACTTACACAAATAATCTATGACTATATGAGAAATATTTGTAGACAGATTCTTTTTGGTTCTTGACTCTGATGTAAACAATTTCAACAAAGCTTCATGCTGTCTGGGGTTACAGGTGGGATGTGCGTATCAGGAAAAGGTGGGTAGAACTGAATAAGACCCTAGAAGTATGTTAATACTCTTCTATTTAATTTTCCAGCGTTTCTTTTTTCCTCCCTCTTTTTTTCTTAAAAAAAAAAATCCTTTTTGTTGTCTAAGCCAGCTTGAGTAAATTTATGGTTTAGAACCAAAAGATTCTTAACTAATTACACTAAGAAGCCACCAACTAGTAGCCTCTGCTTTTTCTACTCTGTCATTTTAAAAATGAAGAATCAGATATGGAGAGGTTGATAATTTGTTCAAAAACTAACCTTGGAATCCACATTATCTTACCATATATCTAGTACTCTTTCTACCCTGCCACATGGTTTGGAGGATCAGCTGAAACTATGCTCCTTGAGGATATAGTCTGTAAATATGTATGCATGGAACTTATTTTATTTAAAAAATATGTTATTATGTTGACATATAAAGATAGCCTTGAACCTTTTTTCCTATAGTGGGGCTACTTGGTTTCATTCATAGGCGTATGGTGCAGGAGGTTTAGATTACAGCTTTGGTACATATGACGAGGAAGAATGGGGAATACTATACGGAAAGTATGGCTAGATCAGCCAAAAATCCATCTTTATTATTAGAAAAATAATTCAGACTACAAACCCTTCTGACAAGGGTTGGTACATCTTCATTCATCCAATAGTCTTTGTTTGAAAGGATTCCACCACCTTCTCTTTTTATTTTTCATATCATAGACCAACACCTCTTCAAGAAGAAAAACAGTGTCAGTCTAATATTTATCCACTTGAGGGTGCTATAAGATCATTATGGGTATCACATTTTTCCACCTTTTACCAGAAAACCTACTGCCAACTAAACAAGGATTCAGGGATGGGGAATTGTGACCTATCATATGGTTATTTTAAGATAGTTGTGTCTCTAATACCTCCTCTATTTTCTAGTTACTGGTAAATGTTTTGAGGACTTTATGTTAATGTAAATCAGTTCGTATCTCATTGTCTAATATTGATTGTCAGTAATTTTGAATTACTTTTTCCAAGAGAAAAGATCACTGATTTCAGTTCCAACCTAGACCAGTTAGTTCTGAACAGACCCAGGGGTGAACACTACACAACTCCAGGATAGGGTAGGGGTGGTGTTGTTGGTACACTGGCGTCATAAAAAATGTACGGTGTGGGCAGCAGTCCCAGAGATGTGCAAATGCTTGACCATACGCAGTGGCCATCTGCAGTGCTATTATCAGCCAGCCATTTTTTCCATGTTTGTCTTTGTTTACAAAAAACTTGGAAATAGAATGAGGATATTTCAGAACAAATCCATCATGATTGCTGAAAAAAAAAAACAGCTGAAAGATGTATATGATACTGACATGGAATAGGCCAGTGTGCTTATCTTCAGGTACTTTGTCATGACTGCTTATAAAGACACAACCACATACACACACACACACATGCATGCACGCTCGTGCACATGCTGCTTAGATTTCATTTTATGGTAGTTTCTCAGAATACTATGCAAGGGAACATGTCAAGATTATAACAAAGAAAAATTGACAGTTTAATTGATGCTAAATACAGTTGTCTCCTGGTATCCATGGGAGATTGGTTCCAAGAAACCCCTTGGATACCAAAATCTACGGATGCTAAACTCCCTTATATAAAATGGTGTAGTACAAAAAATACGGTGGGCCTTTGATATCCATGGTTCTACCAACTGTGCATCAAAATTTCAATTCGATTGAATCTGTGAATGTGAAACTTGTGGATATGGAGGGCCAACTATAAATAGTATTCCTTGTCAGTACCTTCTGGATTGGTTTGATACCCATTTTAGGTGAAGTTTGGACATTTTTTGAAAAAGAGTAATTGATCATCTTTTAATTACTAAACAATAACTCCTTTATGTTTTATTGATGGCAGCGCCAAAGAATTTCAGAGACTGGAAATGTCTTATTGGTTTAGTATGTATTACCCTTCTGAATGGAATCCATTGGAAGATCCAGCATATCTGGGTAAAGATTTAACTTTGATTCTACCCACTTTATTCATGACATTCGATTATTGGTAGACATAGAGTGGTCAAATTTCCAAATGCAGTTAATTAAATGAATGAATTAATTCATTCAGCAAATATTTGTTGGGGGTTAGGCACTGTTTCAGATGTTAGGAATATAATAGTGAAAAAAATAGACCGAGATTCCTGCCTTCATGGCGCTTATATTCTGGTGGAGGGAGACAGACAACAAGCAGCAAACATAATAAGAAAGTAAATGATGTAGTATATTAGAAAGTGATAAATCCTATAGTAAAAGAAGCAAAGCAGGGTGAGAGGCATTGGAAGTGCAGAGGGGTGGCTGTAGTATTTTAAATAGAATGGTCAGGGCAGGTCTCATTGAGAAGATGACATGTGAGCGAAGACTTGAAAGAGATGAAGGAATTAGTCATTCAGCTTGTGTGGGAGAAAGGAGTTAGAGGCCGAGGGAACAGTCAGTGCAAAGGTCCTAAGGCAGGAAGGTACTTGATGTATTGAGTAACAGCAGGGAAGACAGTGTAGCAAGCAAAGAGTGAGCACAGAGGTGCAGAGTTTGTAGGCTATTGGAGGAGCTTGGCTTTTACGCTTGGTGGAATGGGAGTCACTTCAGGGTTTTAAGCAGAGAGGCACATTATGACTTTCATTATAAAAAGGATCACTTTGGTTGCCATATAGGCTGGAGTTAACTAAATAGCTATTGCTCATAGTTGAAAGAGAAAGGATTCATAGAAGGCTAAATAGCTCTTATTTCTTAGGAAACATAATTTCATTTAAAAATTTACCTATCAATTGCATGGAATGAGAATATGAAATTTCAACTCCTATGTGAGATTAAGAGTGTGAGCAACTGTTGTCCCTAGGTATCCAGTGGGAATTGGTTCCAGGAACCCCCATGGATACCGAAACCCACAGATGTTCAAGTCCCGTATATAAAATGGTGTAGTACAATGAATATATATTACCGTCTGGTCGGGAGTTATCACAGTGGAAACAGTTTAGCCCAGGAGTTCCAGCTGTGTTTTGGGGGCAGATCATCTAATCTCCTAAACCTCTCTTGTCACCTTTAAAACTAAGGGATTAGACAGAATGAACTTTGAGATCTAATCCTTAGTGTTCTTATGATCCGTGATGAAAATAGTCCAAGTGCTGAAACTTCATGTCTTTCTTTAAGCCCCTGTGCTTCCGCCCCACTACCGCCATGTACATATGAAATGATGGCTGGAGAGGTGCCTTTAGGGAATATCTCAGAGTTGTTAACAGATTACTTCTTTAGGTGGGGTCCAGTATCATTGATTGTGTTTCAGCTTAGGTTATAATCATATTCTAATCATTTTTCTCTGTGTCTATACTGTAGTCACTCTGGAATTGTGTGTTTCTCAAACTCTCCAGCCTCTCACTCATGTTTTCTTTTCTGCTTGTAATCATTCCACAGATGGTGATTCTTGTGCATTGTGCTTTAGTCTTTCTGGGTTTCACTTTCTCAGAAGGGAATCTAATTTTCAAGTACAGGAGGGCTCCATTCTTTGCCCTAAAAAATTCACTATAAAGCCCCTTATGGGGGCTGGCCCTGTGGCCGAGTGGTTACGTTCACGTGCTCCGTTTCACCGGCCCAGGGTTTCACTGGTTCGGATCCTGAGCGCAGACATGGCACCGCTCATCAGGCCATGCTGAGGCGGCATCCCACATGCCACAACTAGAAGGACCTACAACTAGAATAGTTGGGGAGAAAAAGCAGGAAAAAAAAAAAAGAAGATTGGCAATAGTTGTTATCTCAGGTGCCAATCTTTAAAAAAAAAAAAAAGCCCTTTATGATCTGGTCTCTGCCTACGTATCCTACCTTGTTTTCAGTCCTCTCCATCAATCATCAGGATTCAACCACATAGATTTTCTGATATTTTCTAAGTACTCCCAAGTTTTCCCCACTTCGGAGCTTTTGTATTTGCTGTTTTCTAAAATACTCTTCCCTCACTTTTCTTTATTTTCTTTTTATCTTCAAGATTCAACTTAAAGGTGGCCTCTTCCCTCTCATAAAACTCCTTTTCTTTCCATCCTAACAGTTATCGTAATTTATTTCCTTAGTGGTTATTTGTCTTCCCCACTAAAATATGAGATACATGAAGGCAGGGCCATATCTGTCTTGTTCATGACTCTGTACTCAATAACTCGCTCAGCACCTCGCACATATCAGGAACTAAATAAATATGTTTGAGTGAATGAATAACAATGTACAAATATTTACATGTAGATATCACACAGAGTAAGCGATGGGACATAGTATGTCATATATGTAACATACGTGACTGAGCAAGGCTTAATTAACCAGGTTTCTTGGAAGGGGACCTGGAAATAAATTCCGATTCTGGGCAGTGAGACCATCTCTTGGCTTGGGAGGTAGTTATGGCAAACAAAACTTGTGGTTTGGAAATTACAGCAACAGACGAAAGATAGTATTCCAAAAAAGTAGTCCATATTGTTGGTTCAACTTGGAATAAAAGTGCTTTCTGGACAGGTACAGGGAGCCTGGTAACTGGATACTCTAGAAGCAGATGGGTTATCTTTTTAAAAAAAACTTTAAAGGAATTTTTTTTCTTTAAGCTCAAATATGAATAAATGATGTGATAGCTAAAAAAGCAAATGTAATTTTCTCTCTTCCTCCCTTTATTTTTTTTTTCTCCCTGGTTTACATTTGTTTTTTTATCTTTTATCTGTGTTAATTGTTGATTTAATTGTATCTGTGACTAAGGATAGTCTCTCTGAGGTATGACTAGGGATAGCATTTCTGTTGTGTTCTGTGCATATAGGACAAATATCTGCATACTTGTGGTAGTCAGGGTTATCCAGAGAAACAGAACCAGTAGGATATGTATATATAGAGAAGGAGTCTAAGGAGTTGGCTCGTGTGATTTTATGGAGGCTGGCAAATCCAAAATCTGCAGGGTGGGCTGGCAGGCTGGAAATCCAGGAAGAGCGGATGCTGCAGTTCAAGTCTGAAGGCCATCAGGCTGGAGACCCAGGAAGAGTTGACGTTACAGTTCAAATCTGAAGGCCATCTGTAGGCAGAATTCCTTCTTGCTCCAGAGAGGTCAGTCTCTTGTTCTATTCTGGCCTTCACTGATTGGATGAGGCCCACCCACGTTATGGAGAGCATTCTGCTTTACTCAAAAATCCACCAATTTAAATGTTATTCTCTGGCCAGCCCAGTGGCGTAGCGGTTAAGTGCACACATTCTGCTTTGGCGGCCTGGGGTTCGCTGGTTTGGATTTTGGGTGCGAACATGGCACCGGTTGGAAAGCCATGCTGTGTAGGCATCCCACATATGAAGTAGGGGAAGATGGGCACGGTTGTTAGCTCAGGGCCAGCCTTCCTCAGCAAAAAGAGGAGGATTGACAGCAGTTAGCTCAGGGCTAATCTTTCTCAAAAAAAAAAAAAAAAAAAAATGTTATTCTCATCCCAAAACGCCCTCACAGAACATCCAGAATAATGTTTGATCATGTACTTGGGTACCATGGCCCTGTCAAGTGATACATAAAATTAACCATTACAATTGTGTTGTATTTCAATGCCGCATTGAAGACAATGACGCTTGTTTGGAGCAGTATAACCCTGTGATGATGAAGCAGCTAGAGACCATGTTGTATGAAGAACAGCTGAAGGGACTGCGAATGCTTAGAAATTTTGCATCATTCAGTCTACTGGGTTCCACGCTTGTCCATACCCACTATCTGAGTTGAATCATCACTTCTTACTTATATCAGAGTTGTAATATGAATTGTAGAAATTTAGTTACAGTTTGGTTTGAAATTGTTTTAATTTCAGTTAAGGGCCTTAATTGACTGAATCTCTAAGCTTTTAGTGCTTTTAATTTTGCTGTTTCCAAGATCTAGATTCCTTATCCACCATGGTGATTTCTGCAATGTAACTTCCATGTTGAGCACTGAGTAAAGAACTATGTCCCATTTTGCGTGAGTCATTGACTTCAGGTGACTTCCCTTTTTGAGCTATAAAACGTCACTCCTAATTGTAGTAGCCTAGGGTTTTGCTGTTAACTGTTTCATGCCCATTTCTGTGGTCACATATCAACCTCTTCTCCAACAGTAACAAAACCAAACACCATCATGTTAGGAATGTTTTTGCTTTTGTTTTTGTTGTTATTTTTCTGTGACACTTAGGCTTTTGATTAGCTGATGATCCAGAATTTATTGTATTCATTTTCACTGACATCGTGGTAACTAGCATGACTATGAGAGTTGCAATTTATTTATTCACCTAATGTTTATTGAATACCCACTGTGCCAAGCAGCTCTAGGTTCTAGAAATTCAGTGATGAACATAGAAACATATGTCATAGAAACATCCTAATTGAAAAAAGATAGCACGAATGGTTATTGCTGATGTTTTGCTTTCATCCTGATGAATCTTCCTTAATTTTATACCTATGGACTTAGATATGAAAGAAAAGTGGGTTATTTTTATAACTTTTGTCAATTCCACGGAATGGAAAAACTAATACCCTTGTTAAAATGTAAAGATTTAAAAAAGAATAAAATTCACAATAGTAAGGTATAATTTCGCTAACAAATACCGTTGCGTTGATCATCTCTGTATAATTAAAATGTTTCCAAGCCTTTGCCATTGACTCTTCTTTCTGGCTGAATTAAGGATACTCATTTCCTGAACTATTATGTAACAAAAGAGTCTATGGAGGACACTTGGAATTAGTGCAGAAAACTTAATCAGTGAAATTTTTATGCTGTTCACTAGGAAATTTGTTTTATGCAATATTCTGGGTTGACATAATCTCCTTCCCCAGTGTTCATGGGGAAGAGAGAGAGTTCAGGGGGAGAGAAAGTTGAATTGTGAGCAAGTTTTCTTATGACAGATTCTACTAAAAATGATTAAACAAAAATATGTTTTGTACACGAAACACTAGGTAGATTGGTAGCATATTGCTGCTGAAGTTTTCTGGGCAATCTCGGTCTTCACAAACCTGTTTACCTGTTTGTCTTTTTCAAACCTTGATGGCTTACCTCTTCTCAGAACTCATAAGCGAGACTTTCTGGCATGCTTATCCATTTAGATTGTACCCCTCCCCATTTTCCTGAAACTCTATCGTAAGTGTTCATTTCAGTTTCTCCTGAGATCTATGCAAGACTGGTGTTCACCTGGATCATGTGACGCTTCTTCTCCAAGGCTAGCCTTACCACATCACATCTCAAGTCTCGGAGGAACCATGAAAATCCTCTTAGATCTTCCTCACTTAAGCCTGTTTGCTCTCTTCTAGAGTCTTATGTTTTATTTTCCCAAGGACACGCAGTGGGCCAACAGCAGCTCCCTATCCTGTCATTGATTACAGGGTCCTATATTATTAAAGTCTGAAACTCTTCAATTTTATTAGAAAAGAGGAGAACTTAATCCCTCCTTTGTTCTCCAGGAAGTTGCTTTTCTTTTGTTCTCCAGGGAGTCATTTTTAGTTCCCATCCTCCTCTTCTCTTTTAGTAAGTTTTCTTTCGTCCTGTTTTGAGTCAATCTTCTAGCCCTATCTCTCTCCATCACATATCTGGATTATAGTCATTATGGTAGGGATAAAATTTGACTATACAATCTAGTTTACATATCTATGGAAATTGGGGATAAGGTATGACAGTATGATTTGTGAATTATTAATTGAGGTTTTTTTCTGGTCCAAATGATTAAATGGTGATCCTCTTCTCAGTGGGGGACCTACGTAGAAGAATACCCATTATTTTAGGAATTGCCAATAATAGTATAAATGGAGAGAATCAAAAGCCTTGACTTTTACTTGTAGCTATGACTGGTTAACTGGTGCCAGACTAACCCTTCCACAATAAACAACTGAAAAAAAAAAACTGGACAAAATATATGAAAAAATTGTTTTCAAGACATTGTACAACAGGCAATGCTGTACTGCAGCGTCTGAGAGAAGGGAATCAAGCTAGATAAGTCCTTCAATTGATCTCCAAGGAGACCAACTTCTAAAAATGAGACTAATTAAAATCCAAAGTGGACAACCTTTCTACTTGGGTGTCGTAGTGGCATTATTTAAGTCCTCCAGCTCAAAAACAACCAGGGAGGAGGAAGAGGACAAAGGGAAAGCAATCTTAAATAGTATTGAGTTTTCATTTTGGTACATCTCAGTTAGCTTCTTGTTAAACAGGCTAAAAGAAAATGACTTCCTGCTCCCCAGTTGCTTTTCTAAGCAATTTAGCTTTAGATTCATTACTGGATAATTTTAGAGATGTGCTCATTTATGTAGAGGAATAAACATGAAGCCAGCCTACAAACCTATGAGAAGCTAATGTACTTTGTGTACGTAAGCACTTTAGAAACTAATATGTAGGTACATTATTGAGAGGAAAGGTAAGAAAGAACCTTAGACAGCTAAAAATAGATGGTCTTCTGTGTCATTTTAAAGATGTGATGATTAAGTACTCGCATTCTTCACTTTGTCTTATCAGCAAGTACACAGCTGCAATAAAAAACTACATTTACCTTATAGATGTGACCTGAGAGAACTGAAGCCTATGTCTATCTGGTTAAAGCTCTTCTTCCCTAAACAGGATGATTTAAGGGGAATACACATCTAGGCTCATCCTTAATAGTCCCTTGCCACTCACATGATAAAATTTGCTATGGATTGCAAGTTTATGTAGTATCCCTGGTTAAAATATAGCAGCTCTGCTCATATTACCTCATCATATTATAATATCTCTGGGACGTAGACTGTCATTTTTTTAAGATTTGATTTTAAAATTCTCTCTAGTTTTAGGTCACTTCAACTTTGTTGGTTCTCAGTTCCTAAAATAATCTGGGCCTTTCTAGCTTTAAATTTCTGTGACAGTGTGGTATTTTGGGTTTCAAAACTGTTTATGTTGGGAAAAAAGATACTTCCTTTTCAGAGAAAACTACTCCTAAGTGTAATTTTATCATTATTAACATCAAATTGACTCATTAATTCATCCTCCTATGCTGGTAGTTTGGGAAGAAAATTAAACTAACAACTAAAACAGAAATGGTTCCTCTTTTTCAGGAATTAGCAACCTAAAGAGAATGCTTGTGTTGCGCACAGTGCTTATAGATCTAGAAAGCTAATATAAATGTTTAATACTGCAACAAATCAAATTATTGCATCATGGGAAATTTTATGTACATACATACATGGATATCAGTATATACATATATGTATATATTAATATATACATATAAATAAATGTGTCATGGCTTCATTGGCATAAAATGTGGAAATTAGAGGAAAGGTGGAAATTGTAAGCATATTTTTCTAATGCTACTGGCTCGGCTCAAACTGGTGGATTCATATATTCCTGAACATCGTGATAATTAGAGCTGAGAAGTGAATTGGATTACAAAATAGGCCTTAGTGGCCATTTGTTATCTTTTGGCTGCCTTGCATCCATCTTTCCTAATTTTGGTAACAGTACCCACCTTGCCCCTACCCTCTGTCCTTGAACTTTGTGTGGCTTAAACTTTTGAGTCAAAGGATAGGCATGTGATTCCGAACAGGCTAATCATCCTATTTCATTCCTCTGATTAGATTGATTAGGAGTGGGCAGGTGACTTCGGCCAGTGAGAGTCAAGCTCAGGAACTCTGAGTAAAGTTGAAAGGACCTTTTATTTTATTTTATATTTTGCTGAGGAAGGTTAGCCCTGAGCTAACATCTGTGCCAGTCCTCCCCTACTTTGTATATGGGTTGCCCCCACAACGTGGCTGACAAGTGGCGTAGGTCCACGTGGGGATCCGAACCTGTGAACGTGGGACACTGAAGTGGAATGTGTCACACATAACCACTGTGCCACAGGGCTGGCCCAGACCTTATATTTTTCACTTTATTATTATTTTATTTTATTATTCTTTAACTATTTTTTTCTGGAATTCAACCTGAAACTGCTATTAGATATCTTGCCACTTTGAATAAAGTCTACATGGAAGAGAACAGAGCTGAGAGATGGAAAGACAGAGTCCCAGGGACACCCTTTGAGATGCTGGGTGAAGCTGGGCCTGAAGATAAGAGCTACCCCTATAATTTTCAGATATGTAAGTCAATGAATTCCGTTTGCTTTGACAAGTTTGAGTTAGATTTTCTGTTACTTGCAGCAAAAGAGCACTATATTGGATATTTTCCGTATGCTCTCCAGATTCACTCTCTACTCTTCTCCACCCTCTCTGTGCCCCAGGGGATGGACCTATTTGGACTGCATCTAAAAATTCTTTTGCCCTCTGGCTTCTGGTTGTGTTCAACCCGTGGAAATCTCCCTGGAGACTGAAGTCAGGGCGTTTATTCCCTAAGGGCTCTCCCTGGTAGATCATAATAGCTTGGCTGGTCCCTCTTGCAAAGGATGTAGATCCTGTTAATTGCCCTTCTCTCTCCAGGTTTGAGTAGCTATTCTTTCCCTTCTTAACGTCAGATATATGAAGTAATACCTCCCCACAATTGCTAGCCCTGGGGTAAAGCCTTTATTCCTAATTGCTTTCCCCTAACCCTATCCTTTTGTAGTCTCTCTATTAAATTCTCCTCAATTATCCGGTTTGAATGAGCCATCTCTTCTTTCTGGGACCTGAGTGATACATGATACCAGCTCAACATAAGTAAGGGAAGCCATATTGTAGAAAAGAGACCATATGGTAACTTTGAATGACCTCTGATTAACTAAGCCTGCTGGATATGCACCCTCTAGGAACTATACATGCTTTGTAGATTTTATGGCCCCACCCAGCTGTGATAAGACAATAATTTTGTTCTTTTGAGCTCCCTAGGAATGTGATGATCCTTGTACAGAGATTCTATGCTGGTATCCATGACAACTGAAGGATCTGGTGTGGCGACTCCCAGTCTGTAACACCACAGGGTCAACATTCCTAACCCCCTCCACTATAACCCACTGGCCTGTATAACTGCTTCAAGATTCTGTTCTCACCTTAAGATGGTTCTTTTGGACATTAGTCCCCCCATCTTCCAACAAGCTATAATAAAACCCTTTGTCTCCTACTGCTTTGCCTCTCAACTGTTAGCTTGTCTTTGCAGTGAGTAGAAGACCCCCCTTTGGTGGTAACATACGTACTCTGTTCATCTTGGTCTTCAGAATAAGTGGAAAATGTAGTAATTTGAAAAGATGTAATCAGACTTGCCATTTGAATAATGTATTGCTTGATAGTGAATGCTCAATTGAGTATTAAGACAAGACTTCAGACTTTTTGCAATGCATGCAGTTTTAGGAAGTCTTTGGTGAAGGGAATTAAAGGCTGTTGGAATCTATATGAGCTGGGACTTATTTTAAAATTTTGCATTCTTTTCCAGTCTGTCACTCCCAGAAACTACTTTTTAATGCAACTGTGGTGGGATCCTTCTTCTTTCTTGTCCATGACAGCTCCATGTAAGCATCACAATGCTCTCACAAATTAACATTTTCACTTCTTAGAAAGAGGGCTTCTTAAATTTCTGTGAATAAATAATTTAGAAATGCTCACTAAATTAAATGGCAGCAATCTATGTGCAAGTAAAGCATTTATTTACACTCAGTGAATTTGCATCCCATGATTACTTGCTCCAAATTTTCTTGTACCAGCTGTGTAAAAACGGTTTCCTAGGCAAATTAACAGTATTAATAAAATTGCCAGTTTATGTTAGAAACTACTCAAGAGAACAAACTTGCCACGAGTCTTTATAAACTTCAAAGGGACACCGCTATAAATATGCTAATTTCAAATTTATTCACTGAAGCGATTTCTGGAGAACTCAACTAGGTATCATGTATTTACTCTGTATGTTTTAAGCAGAAAGATTACTTTCACATAATTTATCATTCAAACTTTTTATCATGTTACCCTTTTCTTCAGTTAGTCTGAATGATGAGCACTGATGAGCTTTTTTAGTGATATAATATTAAAAAAAACTATACTGAACGTATGTAATATATTAACAGCAGGTAGATATTCAATATTAGTCTGAGGGTATGGAGTATATTCAGTGGTCAAGATGAAGCAAAATTTTATTTATACTTTAAGTTGAGAACACTTTACTAAGTCAATCAAGATACTTTCTCACCTCATCTAGGTTTTCCTGGCTCTTCACTTACAGCACAACTTTTACATTGGACAACAATTCAAACTAATATTAAGGATATGGTTGCCATATTTTTTTGAACCATAGCATCCATTAATGGTAACAGTGGAACAAAAGATTTGAAATTGCCCCTGATCTAAGAAAATCTAAGCCATAGGGTTGCTATGTGTACTATACTCTTCTATGTGTAGCATGCTTTCTCTCAACCTCTTTCAACAGCAAAACAGTTTAAAAAATATGTGCCAGTCTTCAGAGAACTCTAAAAGATTTAGGAAAATATGTGTTAGAATAATAGTTAATATTACACAAGAATTCTGTAGCAGGAATTAGTGCTCCACTGTGCTAGGCACCTTTGTTGATTAAAAAATATAGTAAGATATGGTTCCTGCTCTTAGGGAGAGCATAATTTAATTTAAGAGAACTGAGGTATCAGCACGAGGCAGTATAAGAAGTCATGACATTTCAAAGGTTAGGATTACTGAGGACTGTTGGATGAAGAAAGAAGTAACGTATGCAGAATGCTGGCTGTGGCTGTAATCTGGGCTTTAGTCCTGGTTACATCACATGCTAGTTATGTGACCTTGGCTAAATATCCTGAGACAGGGTTCTCAAAATTAACATAGTTACTTACCTGACTACCCCACAGAATCACTGGGAAGATCTGTCTCATGCCCTCAGCTTTTTCCCCACTAAATTCTCTCTTTTATTCTTTAGTTTCCTCTGATGTATTTTCTAGAACTCCATCCTTAGCTATCTTTTTGTTTTTGAGGAGGAGGATTAGCCCAGAGCTAACTGCTGCCAATCCTCCTCTTCTTGCTGAGGAAGACCGGCCCCGAGCCAACATCCACGCCCATCTTCCTCCACTTTATATATGGGATGCCTACCACAGCATGGCTTTTGCCAAGTGGTGCCATGTCTGCACCCGGGATCCGAACCAGTGAACCCAGGCCAATGAGAAACGGAATGTGCGAACTTACCGCTGCGCCACCGGGCTGGCCCCCATCCTTAGCTATCTTATCTTTTCAATTCTATAGTTTCTGCCAAAGAAACTGCATGGATGTACCAAAGGCCCCATGCCCAAAAGCTGCATTGATAATCAGATTTATTAGACAGAGCACATTTAAGATGTTAGAGTTTTCCCAGTTGGAATTTTCACACCTCTAACTTCAATTACCAGTACATTTAAATTGGGAAAGTAAATAAAATGTGTTCATATTTTCATTTTTGAAAAAGTAACATTTCGGCATCAGCTTTCAGGAAAATTAGAGGGAGAGGGAGTGGAGAATCCAGGCAGAAGCTTATGAGGATTTGAGCTCAGGCAATGGTAATGGGCATGAATCCCAGGGCGAGGTTAAAGAGATATTTAGGAGGAGGATTGGCAGATTGTTCCACCTGTGTTTTGGAATGTAGAACTATTGGGACAATCTGCTCTTTGGAGCTTTGCTAGAATTCCCTTGTGAAACCGTTTTGGCCTTGTGTTTTTTGTGGGCTAGTATTTTGATAAACTATCTTTATTTCTTCTATGGAAATTAATGTTTGACATTTTATATCTACTAGGGTCAATTTTTAGAAGGTATATATTTCATCTAGGTTTTACAATTTATTTGCACAGAGTTGTGGCATGCAATCTCTTAGGATTTTAAAAAATTTCCTGTTTTTATGTTAATTTACTTGTCATTTCGTATTTTGTATATTTGTGCTTCTTTATTTTTTGCTTGATTAATTAGCTAGTGGATTCTGTATTTTGTTCATTTTTCCTAAGAATCAGCATTTTTATTTATTTATTAGTTCTACTTTTTTTTCTGTTTGTAACTCGTTTTTGCCATTATTTTTAATATTCCCTTATTTCTGAGTTCTGTTTATTTTTAACTGCTCCCAAGTTAAGTTTTATATTACTCATGAAGAATTGACATCTTTGTGATATTAAATAAATTGTAATTGTATCAAGAACAAGGAATGTCTTTCTATTAGTTCAAGTGGATATTTATTTATTTTCATTCTTTCATTTTTGTGTGTAACCATTTAAGGCCATGATTTTTTCCTCTGATCTTTACTTTAATTTGTCTCATTGATTTTGATATGTAGTGTCTTCGTTACCATTATTTTTATAAATAATTCTGGAATTTCAATTCCCCTTTACCTCAAGAGTTGTTTAATAGAGAGTTATTTAACTTTAGATAGAAAGGCCTATTTATACTTTGATTTGGTATTAATTTCTGTATTTTTAAAATGAGAGAATTATCTTTGTGTCATTTCTACTTTATGAAGCTCATTGAGATTTTCTTTGGACTGTAATATACGGTCTATCTTCATGAAGGTTTATGTGCTCTTGAAAAGAAGATATATTTTCTATTTTTAGGATGCAAAGTGTGATATATATTCATATAGTTTACTTTATTGCTTATGATGTTTTAGGGCTCTATATCTTTAATTATTTTTTGTCCACTTGACCTGTCTTGGACTGAGAGTGGTATATTAAAATTGTGTATTATTATGTGTTTTTGGTTATTTCCCCTTTCAACTCTTGTAGTTTCTGCTTTGTAAAGTGATTGTTATGAAATTTGGTACATAAATATTCAAAACTGTTATATATTCACGGTCTTTTGCATAATGACTTGTCATTTATTGTCTTCTTTAATGCTTCGGGTATTGAATTCTAGCTTCTCAGATGCTGAGATTGCAACTCCTTCCTTCTTTTTGTTTGCATTTTTTTGGTATACCTTTGCCCCTCTTTTTACATTTAAACTTTTTGAATTACTTTGTTGTAGGGATTGTTTTTATATACAGCATAGAGTTGTAAGCTAAAGCAACTTTTTCTTTTACTATATGAATTAAGTCCATTTGAATTTGTTAATATCATTGATAATGTAGGTCTCTGTCATCCACATTTGTATCATGTTTCCTTTGTCCTTTTTTAATATTGCTTTTGATCTTTAGGAAAGTTTGTATTTTTTCTTCTAGTGGTTACCTTTATACTAATTCTACTAATTTTTTTAATATAATGCTCTTAGTACCACTTTTCCTTACTTAGGCTTCTGTTTAGTTCATGAGTTTCAGATGATATCCTTTGATTCTCGCCTATTGCCTATGTTGGTATGTAGACATCTTGTAATTTAGTTTTAACTTTTGAGATATTTTTGTCTTTTTTTTTTTTTCAATTTCTCCCATTGTTTCGTTAGCTACAACTTTACATCTTTCTGTTGCTTTTCATTTCTAGATGGAGTTTTACAGTTTTTTGTATCTAAAATTTCTTGTTTGATTATGTTTAATTTATATTGAAGTGTTGTTTTCTCTGCTTTGTGGTTGACATCTTTCTTTCTTACATCTTCCTTTTGTATTTTCTGCAGCTGAACACTTTTGATTTCTCTTCATTTTTAGATGAGAAAATTTGAGGTACAGAGAAGTTTAAAGATGAATTTGGGTTCATACTACTAGTTAATGAAAGAATGGAGATTATGACCCAGGTTTTTTGACTTCCAACGTGTGACTTTCCTGAGCTACACTAAGTTCAAAAGGACAGTCTTCCAGTGAATAGCAGAAGCAAGGCTACTGAGAGACTGAATATACAAATGGACAATGACCAGACCATATATACAAATAGAACTCCGGCCTACAATCTGCAGCAACCTGTCCAGGAAACCAGCTTGTTATCTACAGTAGATAGCCCAGGAGCCAACTTGCTATAAATCAGAGTGATAGGAAGTGAGACTGCTATCTTTAGTAACAATCAAGGAAACCAAATGATAACCCCTGTTACAATCTGTCCTAAAGGGCCAGAACTTGATTAATAACTAACAGTTTCTCTAATTTTTGTCCCTACTTGCAATTTAGGACCAACCAGAGAAAGGCAAATATGTACCCCAACCAATCACATAGGATGCCCCACTTCTAGCTAGCCAGCCTACAGCTTCCTCATGCCAAGAGCCTTCAGTCAAGGCATACATGGAGCTTCCCTTTTGGCCACTACAAAGCTTTCCCACTCCTCTGCCTACCTTTGAGTCTCTGCCAAAATGCAAATGACAGTCGTTGACTCCTTTGCTATAGCAAGCTCTGAATAAATAGCTTTTGCTTGTTTTAATTTGGTTGATCTTCATTTATCTCCACACTGCTGGTTACTCATGATCAAGTATTTCCTTCAACATAACTTAAATATGACTCTCCGATAGGACTACCTTCCCTTTAACTCTCTTACAGTTGTCTAATCCTCATTCTCATTCTCCTCCTAGTGCACTGAACTGCCAACACAGGTCTGCTCCTTCCTCCATAATGTCATTTCTAGGTCCTTTGTCTGCTATTGTCATCCCACTTCTCATCTGAGGGAGGTTCATATAATCCATTTAGGCTACCTTATCCTCACTTCCAACATTTGTTACTAGCTTCCATGACCCATTCCTGTCTTCAGCATGTTGCATGGGGCATATTTACATTCTCTGACTCTTGAGTTGTCCAGTAAGGAACGCATTGTTCACAAGTGGCTATTAAGCACTTGAAAGATGTAGCAACCAAATTGAGATGTGCTACAAGTATAAAATACACACTAAATTTTGAAGATGACAAAAAATAAAAAGAATATAAAATTCATAATAATTTTTATATTAATTGGAAATTGAAATTTTGTGTTAAACAAAATATATTACTAAAATTAATTTCATTTATTTCTTTTTATTTTTTTAATGTGGCTACTAGAAAATTCTAAATTACATATGTGGTACACATTATATTTCTATTGGCCGGTACTTATATCACCCATCTGTCTCACTTCCTGATTACCCTAAAATCTGGCTCTCCTGAGGAGCATTCTGGGAAGATGATGGTGTAGTTGGACTCTGAACTAACCTCCTCCCACTGATGCAACAAATCTACAACTACCTATGGAACAATTTCCTTTGAGAGAGATCTGGAAACTGGATTAAAAAAACCCTCACAACGAGGGACAACACTGACAGGGGTGGAGGAGGCAGAAAGTTACCTATGCCCAGGGAAAAGCCACATCCTAGCTGTGGTGCTTCACAGCCAAGAACAATCTTAAAGATATGAAGCTTCTCCTGGAGGAGCAGGGGGATCCGAGCAGGGGATCTGTGCCACATTAAGCATCCCAGCCTTAGGATTCAGGACAACCAAGCTGAGATCCCATAATACCTGGCTTTGCTGGCTTTGAAAACTAACGGGGAATACCCACAGAAAAGCTATCAAACTTCAGAGAAAGAAAAACCTGCTCCTAAGGGGTCTATGCATGGATTCACCTGTTCCAGAAATCAACACAAAAACACAAGAAAAGTGCATAGTCCATTGGTAAAAGAGACTCATTTACTAAGCTCTGAGTGTATCTCAGGCAATAGGTGGCTGGGCCCAACCCCCAGGGACTGAGACACTGGTGGCAGCCATTGTTGTGACCTAGTGCAGTCATACTAATGTGGACAATGACAGACACCATTGGATTACTTCCTCTAATCTGTTAGCACAGGGGTTTGCCCTGCCCAGTAGAGCACCCATTTAGTCAAGTGCAGCCAGGACAGGCACCTGACCTGGAGACTGGCCCCACCCATCGTCAAGCCTGTGGTGAACTTGTGGTCCTGAGCAGGCAGGGTGTGTGGGTGATGGGGTGTGTCAGCCACAGCAGACCTGTGCTTTGGCCATATCAAACAACCACACAGGGGATCTGCCCTGCCTTCCAATGCATGAAATGATTGTGTGCCTCCATGCCTGGGGCTGGCCCCACCCATTTGTGCTCCACAGAGAGCCAACAACAACTGCATGCTGCAGAGAACTACACTGGAGGGCTGTAGCAACTGCAAACCCCTGAGCCTAGCAACCAGCCACACTGGGGGCCTGGCACACTCATAGCAAAACAACAGTAGTTGTGTGCTATTAAATCTCACAGCCAGCCATATGGGTGCTTGCCCTGCCCAATATAGCAACCATAGCAGCTCACACAGCTGAGCCTTACAACCATCCAACCTAGGGGCCAGCCTAGTCTACCTGTGTGCCTGCAGCAAGAGAAACCCTGCCACAACAGAAGGGAACATGTAGCCCACACAGGGGACACTTCAGGGACATTTGGAACAGGTGACAAGAGGGAAAGAACATTGCTGGGTCCCATAAGGCATCTCTTACATAAGGCCACCTTTCTAAGATTGAGAGACACAGCTGATCAACCTAATACATAGATATAAGCACAGAGAAGTAGGCAAAATGAGAAGACAGAGGAATCTTTCCAAATAAGGGAACAAGATAAATCCTCAGAAAAAGTACTAAATGAAACAGAGATAAACAATCTACCTGCTAAATAGTACAAATTAATAGTCATAAGGGTCCTCACTGATCTTGGCTGAAGAATAGATGAACACAGTGAGAACTTCAACAAAGAATTGGAGCATATAAAAAAGAAGTAATCAGAACTGAAGAATACAATAATGGAAATGAAAAATTCAGTAGAAAGAATCAACAGCAGAGTAGATGACACAGAACAGATCAGTGATCTGTATGAAAGAGTAGAGGAAATCACCAAGCTGAATAGAAAAAAGAAAAAAGAATTAAAAAGAACAATGACAGTCTAAGGGACGTCTTGGACAGCATCAAGCGCACAAACATTTGTATTATAGGTGTCTCAGAAGGAGAAGAGAAAGACAAAGGAGCAGAGAACCTATGTGAAGAAATAATAGCTGAAAACTTCTCTGGCCTAAGGAAGGAAACAGGCATCCAGGTATAGGAAGAACAGAGAGCACCAAACAAGATGAATCCAAAGAGGCCCACTCCAAGACACATTATAATTTAAATGTCAAGAATTAAAGATGAAGAGAGAATCCTAAAAGCTGCAAGAGAAGGGCCACAAGTGACAAACAAAGGAAACCCCATAAGGCTTTCTGCTGACTTCTTAGCAGAAACCTTACAGGCTAGAAGGGAGTGGCATGATATATTCAAAATGCTGAAAGGAAAAAATCCTAAAGCCAAGAATACTCTACCCAGCAAGGTTATCATTCAGAATGGAAGGAGAGATAAAGACTTTTCCAGAAAGGCAAAAATCACAGGCGTTTCTCATCACTAAACTGGACTTACAAGAAGTGTTAAAGAGACTTATTTAAGTGGAAAAAAAGGGCCACAAATAGGAGTAAGAAGATTATCAAAGAGAAAAATCACTGGTAAAGACAAATATACAGCAAAGGTAGTGGATTATTCACCTATAAAGCTAGTATGAAGGTCAAAAGACAAAAGTACTAAAAATATCTAGCTCCATGATAAGAAGTTAAGGGATACACACAAAAGAGAGTTTAAATATGGTATAAAAAACTAACATGTGGGAGGAAAGGAGTAAAAGTGGAGGTCTTTTAGTAAAAGGTCAAACTTAAAAGATCATCAACTTAATATAGATTGCTATTTATGTAACTTATTTTATATGAACCTCATGGTAATCACTAACCAGAAACCTATAATAAATACACAAAAAATAAATAGAAAAGAATCCAAACATAATACTAAAGAAAGCTGTCAAATTTACAAGGGAAAAGAGAAAGAGAAGAAAGAAACAGAGAAGAACTACTAAAATACCCAGAAAAAAGGTAACAAATTGGCAATAATTATATACTTAATAGCTACTTTAAATGTCAATGGACTAAATGCTCCAATCAAGAAACATAGGATGGGGAGCCAGCCTGGTGGCATAGTGGTTAAGTTCATGGACTCTGCTTTGGTGGCCCAGGATTGGAGGGTTTGAATCCTGGGCACGAACCTAGCTCTACTCATCAAGCCACACTGTTGTGGGATCCCACATAAAATAGAGGAAGATTGGCACAGATGTTAGCTCAGGGCCAATCTTCCTTAAAAAATAAAGTTATAAAAGACATAGGATGGCTGAGTGGGTAAAAAAACAAGACCCATATATATGTTGCATGCAAGAGACACACTTCAGACCTAAAGAAACTGACAAACTGAAAGTGAATGGGTGGAAAAAGATACTCCATAGCAATGGAAATGAAAATAAAGCTTGGGTAGCAATACTTATGTCAGACAAAATAGACTTTAAAACAAAAACTGTAACAAGAAACAAAGAAGAGCACTACATATGGTAAAGGGAACAACCCAACAAAAGGACAAAACACTTGTGAATATCTATACATCTAACTTAAGAGCACCTAAATAAATAAAACAGTTATTAACAGACATAAAGGGAGAAATTGACAGTAACACAATAATAGTAGGGGACTTTAACATTCCACTTACATCAATGAATAGATCATCTAAACAGAAGATCGATAAGGGAACATTGACCTTACATGACATATTAGACCAAACGGACTTAGTAGATGTATACAGAACATTCCACCCAAAAACTGCAGAATATGCATTCTTTTCAAATGCACATGGAACATTCTCTAGAGTATATCACACATTAGGCCACAAAACAAGTCTCAATAAATTTAAGAAGATTGAAGTAATACCAGGCATTCTTTCTGACCACAACTCTTTGAAACTAGAAATCACCTCTAAGAAGAAAACTGGAAAAGCCATGAATATGTGAAGATTAAACAAAATGCTACTGAACATCTATTGGATCAATGAAGAAATCAAAGGAGAAATAAAAAAAATACCTGGAGACAAATGAAAATGAAAATACAATATACCAAAATGTATAGGATACAGCAAAAGTGACACTAGAGGAAAGTTTATAGCAATACAAGTCTATCTCAAAAAACAAGAGAAATCTCAAACAATCTAATAGTACACCTAAAGGAACCAGAAAAGGAAGAATAAACAAATCCCAAAATCAGTAGAAGGAAAGAAGTAATAAAAATCACAGTGGAGATAAATGAGATTAGAGCCTAAAACAAAAAAAGGAAAAAAATCAATGAAACTAAGAGCTAGTTCTTTGAAAACATAAATAAAAAAAAAATTTACAAACCTTTAGCTAGACTCACCAAGAAAAAAAGAGAGAAGACTCAAATAAATAAAATCAGAAATGAAAGAGGAGAAATTATAGTGGACACCACAGAAATATAAAGGATTATAAGAGAATAGTATGAAAAGCTTTATGCCAACAAATTGGATAATCTAGAATAAATGGATAAATTCTTAGAATCATACAACCTAAAACCAAATCAAGATGAAGTAGGGAATCTGAATAGACCTATTACTAGTAAGGAGATTGAAACAGTAATCAACTACCTCCCCCAAACCAAAATTCCAGGACCAGACAGCTTCCCTGGTGATTTATGCCAAACATTCAAAGAAGACTTAGTAACTGTCTTTCTCAAACTCTTCCAAAAAATTGAAGAGGAAGGGATGCTTCCTAACTCATTCTGTGAGGCCAACACTACCCTGATACTAAAACCAGACAAGCACAACACACAAAAAAGAAAATTACAGGCCAATATCACTGATGAAAATAGATGCAAAAATCCTCAACAAAATACTAGCAAATGGAATACAATAATACATTAAAAAGATCATGCACTATGATCAGGTGAGATTTATTCCAGGGATGCAGGGATGGTTCAACATCTGCAAATCAATCAACGTGATAGACCACATTAACAAAATTAAGACTGAAAATCACATGATCATCTCAATAGATGCAGAGAAAGCATTGGACAAGATGCAATATCCATTTATGATAAAAACCCTGAATAAATTGGATATAGAAGGAAAGTACCTTGGACCGGCCTGGTGATGCAGCAGTTAAGTTTGAATGTTCTGCTTCTCAGTGGCCCGGGGTTTGCTGGTTTAGATCCTGGGTGTGGACATGGCACTGCTTGGCAAGCCATGCTGTGGTAGGTGTCCCACGTATAAAATAGAGGAAGATGGGCATGGATGTTAGCTCAGGGCCAGTCTTCCTCAGCAAAAAGAGGAGGATTGGCAGTAGTTAGCTCAGGGCTAATCTGCCCCCCCCCCAAAAAAAAAGAAGGAAAGTACCTCAGCATAATAAAGGCCATATGTTACTAACCCACAGCTAACATAATACTCAATGGTGAAAAACTGAAAGCTATCCCTTTAAGAAGAGGAACCAGACAAGGATACCCACTTTCGCCACTCTTATTTAACGTAGTATTGGAAGTCCTAGCTAGAGCAATCAGGCAAGAAAAAGAAATAAAAGGGATCCAAATTGGAAAGGAAGAAGCAAAATTATCACTATTTGCAGATGATATGATTTTATATATAGAAAACCCTGAAGAACCTATCCAAAAAACTATTAGAAATAGTAAACAAATACAATAAAGTTGCAGGGTACAAAATCAACATATGAAAATCAGCTATGTTTCTATACACTAACAATGAAGTAGCAGAAAGAGAAATTAAGAATACAATCCCATTCACAATGAAAAAAAAAGAATAAAATACCTAGGAATAAATTTAACCAAAGAGCTGAAAGACCTGTACACTGAAAACTAGAAAACAGTGTTGAAAGAAATCAAAGTAGAGCCAAAGAAATGGAGAGAGATTCTGTCCTCATGGATTAGAAGAATTAACATCATTAAAATGTCTGTACTTCCTAAAGCAATCTACAGATTCAATGCAAAAGACCCCAAATAGCCAAAGCAATCCTGATAAAAAAGAACAAAGCTGATTTCAAAATATACTACAAAGCTATAGTCATCAAAACAGCATGGTACCGGCACAAAAACAGGTACACAGATGAATGGAACAGAATCAAGAGCCCAGAAATAAACCCACGTATGGACAGCCAATTTTTGACATGGGAGCCAAGAACATACAATGGAGAAGGGAAAGTCTCTTCAATAAAATGGTGTTGGGAAAACTAGACAGCTACATGCAAAGATGAAAGTAGACCATTATCTTACACCATACACAAAAACCGACTCAAAATGGATTAAAGACTTGAATGGAAGACCTTAAACCATGAAGCTTCTAGAAGAAAACATAGGCAGTATGCTCTTCAACATCAGTCTTGGCAG
This sequence comes from Equus quagga, assembly GCF_021613505.1. Classification (NCBI taxonomy): domain Eukaryota; kingdom Metazoa; phylum Chordata; class Mammalia; order Perissodactyla; family Equidae; genus Equus; species Equus quagga. The sequence goes on from NC_060270.1 coordinate 40,589,828, forward strand.
TATGTTTTTGAATACCTAACCAGGCAAAGGAAGCAAAAGAAAAAAATAAGCAAATGGGACTACATCGGACTAAAAACCTTCTGCACAAGAAAGGAAACCATCAATACAACAAAAAGGCTAACAATCAGGAGAAGATTTTTGCAAATCATATATCTGATAAGGAGTTAATATCAAAAATATATAAAGAATTCATACAATTCAACAACAAATTAAAAAATGGGCAAAGGATCTGAACAGACAGTTTTCCAAAGAAGGTATACAGATGGCTAACAGGCACATGAAAAGATGTTCAGTATCACTAATTGTTAGGGAAATGCAAATCAGAACTACAATGAGATATCACCTCGCACCCATTAGAATGGCTATAATTAACAAGACAAGAAATAGCAAGTGTTGGAGAGGATGTGGAGAAAAGGGAACTCTCATACGCTGCTGGTAGGAATGCAAACTGGTGCAGCCACTATGGAAAACAGTATGGAGATTCCTCAAAAAATTAAGAATAGAACTACTATATGATGCAGCTATTCCACTTCTGGCTATGTATCCAAAGAACATGAAAACACTATGTTGAAAAGATATTTGCACCCTTATGTTCATTGCAGCATTATTCACAATAGCCAAAACTTGGAAACAACCTATGTGCCCATCAACAGATGAATGGATAAAGAAGATGTGGTATATATACACAATGGAATACTACTCAGCCATAAAAAAGATGAAATCTTGCCATTTGTGACAACATGGATGGACCTTGAGGGAATCATGCTAAGCGAAATAAGTCAGACAGAGAAAGTCAAATACTGTATGATTTCACTCATAGGTGGAACATAAAAACAACAAACACATAGATAACAGAGATTAGATTAGTGGTTACCAGAGGGAAAGCAGGGAGGGCAGGGAGCAAAAGGCATAATAGGGCACAGGTATACAGTTATGGATGGTGATTGATCTTTGGGTGGTGAACATGATGTAGTCTGCCCCAAAATCGAAATATAATGATGTATACTTCAAATTTATGTAGTGTTATAAACCAATGTTGCCTCAATAAAAAAAAAATCTGGCTCTATTGAAACATATTAATAGCCTTTGAATTTGTAAACGTAATTTTTTTCTTAGTTCCTATTTTCATTGGTCTTTTTTCTTCTGCTTCAGGTAACTGAAATCTTCACTTTCTTGATTATGTTCCTTGACCTCTATGACTCTGAGCCACGGCAGTTCTTCTCCAATTTCTCTGATTACTCTTCTTCTGTCTCTTTCACTGGCTTCTCTTTTTCATTATATCTTAAAGGTCCAGCCATATGGTGTGCTAGTCTTTCTTCACTCTTTCCCTTCAGATGTTTCATCCATTATAATGACATACCCACTGCATAAATGAAAATAATTAAATCACCTTCTCCAGGCCTGCCCCCTCTCTTCAGCTGCAGTATTATATCTGCAGTTATCTGCTAAATGTTTCTGTCATCAGTTTGAAAATTCCATATCTAAGTGAAATGCATCATTTTACTCTTAAAACAAGTTCTTCTCTTTTCTATTTCTGCTGGTGGTGTCATTATTCTCTTTATCACCTAGCTTGAAACATCTGATTTAAGTTGGACTCTTTCCTCTCTCCCTAGCCTCTCCTGTTCATTCAGTCTGGAAGACCTGAAGGCTTTTTCTTCCTAATATCCCTTGTATCCATTCCTTCTCTCTAGTGCCAAAGATGGATGTCCTCACATGCTGCTCATACAGCTGCTTCTTTCTGAACCCAGAGTACCTGGGAGTGTGGCATAGATATGAAACACCAAGGGATAGTGTGGGGAGTGATGGTGGCCATTTCCTAGATAATTGCTCCAAAGTATTTTATTCACAGTACTTTTTTTTTAAATGGCTGACAGATATCATTTTATCTCATGAATGAAACTGGGATAAAAAAAGGAACTGTTCTTATATAGTCACTATTAGAGGAAGCATTCTTTATTTGGAGGTAAAGAGTTAAATGTAGACATATAGGCAGAAAAGAGAGAATGAAAGCACAGCATAGACATTAGAAGAGTTGAAGAGAAGACAAATGAGCCTTATCACTCAAACCACATTGACTATGAAATATATTGCAGTCACAGTGTTCTGAAATCCTCTTTGTAGAACACATTTTGGGCCTGTGAATAAAGGTTTGTGTGAACACTAAGGCTTTTGCATCACTGACAATATTTTTAACTATTTAATATTTTGTTGCTTTAGATTTAAGCCCTCCTTCCTCCCTTTTCTTTGTGGATAGTGTTTCTTTCTGTCTTTTTTTTTTTCTGCTTTTTCTCCCCCAATCCCCCCAGTACATAGTTGTATATTCTAGTTGTGGGTGCTTCTACTTGTGAGGAATAGTAGTTTCTAGAGAGAAAAAACCCACTTTAATGCTTTCTTTTAATTGATACTTTCTATATGATATTTTTTGGCCACAGGAAGACATTCCACAATTCTTGAAGATGGGAGACAGAAAACTGCTAGGAAGCACAGCATAAAGATCTTCGGGTGGTCCTGAGTAGAAGTACTTAGGCAGTTCAAATAAAATATAAACACTATATGATACTAAGTTATATCTCAGCTTGGGCAGGCTGGTCAAAGATGAAAATGCCAGGGGGCTGTGCCCTGTTCCTGTTCCTGGCACTGACACATGACACACTATGCTTTTCCTTCAAGTTTATAAAGACAGATTGTTCCCGTCAGTGTACCTCCCCATGAAAGCTTTTGCTTCTTTGTTGAGTTGTGTTAAATCTGTGACATCAGTCTGATGTTGTCTACCCTAGTTTAAGGATCAGTGAGTACAGGGCAAGACTTGGCAAAGATGAGTTAGAATTTTGATTTCGGTGTACCTAGTCTCATGTTTCTGTCCTCTGATCAGGTTCCCATCTGATCATCTTTTCCTGCTTTTCTAAGGAGAGATACTCCTGATACTGGTATCATTTACTTATGTTTTAGTTTACTGGTTCTCAAACTTTAGTGTGCATAAAAAGAACTTAGAGGAACTAATTCAAAATGCAGGTTACAAGTCACCAGTCTCAAAGATGTTGATTCAGTAGGTCTAGGATAAGAATTGTAATAGGTTCTCTAGTTGTTGTGATGCAGGACATTGTAAGATCACACTGTGAGCAGCACTGGCTTAGTGAATTTAAGAAAATGTGCTCCCTTTCCTAAGTTACGTGTGTGTAGTAATTCCTATTTTCTATTGTGGAGTACAATTTTTCTGTCCCTGTTCATGGAATTTCAGATATCAGAAGGTGTGGAAAAGACTCAGGTATAGAGTAAGTAAAAATCTACTTGGTATGTGAATATTATAATGATTTAAAGAAAAGTTTCAAAATGGTATTAAAATATGTATTTCGTCTAGACAGCTTATGTTGGTTTTTTTTTAGCACTTTAAATAGAAAACAATCAGGAGTCAGTCTTATTTGTATAACTCATCAGTGGAACAGCTAGGCTGGGGTTCGCCAAGTGAAGAGATGGGCGGGGTCCTATTTTTAGTCTCTTCTTTTTGTTACTTTTGAGGAAGCGAGAAGTATTATTGAAGTTGATGGAGAAAGCCCCTCCCCCTTTTATTGTGGTAAAATATGCGTAACATAAAATTTACCATTTTAACCATATTAAAGAGTACAGTTCTGTGGCATTAGGTGCATTCACATTGTTGTGCAGCCATCACCGCCTTCCATCTCCAGAACTTTTTCATCTTTCCCAACTGAAACTGTGTACCCATTGAATACTAGCTCTCCATTCCTCCCTCCCCCAGGCCTTGGCAACCACCATCTCCTTTCTGTCTCTATGAATTTGACTATTCTAGATACCTCATACAAGTGGAATCATACAATATTTGTCCTTTTGTGACTGACTTATTTCAGTTAGCGTAATATCTTCAAGGTTCATCCATATTGTAGCATGTGTCAGAATTTCCTCCCTTTTTAAGGCTGAATATTTCATTGTATGTATATGCCACATTTTGTTTATCCATTCATCCATCAATGGACACTTGGGTTGCATCCACCCTTTGAGTCTTGTAAATAATACTGTTATGAACATAGGTATACAGATATCTGTTTGAAGAAGAAAGCCCCTTTTCTAATTTAGGAAAAAAACCCTGAAAATTCATTTCTGTGCATTTTAGATGCATAAAGTTTCTCCATCCTCAGTCACCTACTCATAAAGTAGGTGTAATACTACCACTTGCTTGCAGAACACAAAAATCCCTGAGTGGAAGATCTGCTGCATTATTATTTATTTATCTCCTGTTCTGACACAAATAATGTACTTGCTCAACAGACAGTGAAGTCTGCAAGTGAAATAGCACTCTGGAACCAGAGTACCGGTTTGCCAACCAGTGACCTAGAACCAATCCATATGCAGTAACACCACAGCATACATAATACAGAGGTATGAGAGAAAAATAAAAATACATTACAGTACCCATTAAACCTGTAGCAGTCTTGTTTTTAGCTCAGCTCTGTCTGCCCTTACAAGAAAGAAGTGAAGGAAGTCTTATCAGTGATGCAGAACCAAAAGGATTGAGTATGAGGTAGATGTGCTTTCGAAAAGAGACGTAAATATAGACAGAAGGAAGACAAAGAGAACCAGAGCCTTTGCTGGATCGTTGGGTTAAGCAGAGGCCAAGGTATAAGAGACTGTTGTTTTGGGGTATCTCCTCTGGGCAGTCTTTCCTGACTCCCCCAGTCCACGTGGGTGCTCTCATAGTATCTCAAGAGTAGCATCCATCTCCTAGTTTGAAAGGAAATAAAGCACTCTCTTTGCCCTCCTGGATTTTATGCTCTGGTTATGGAGAAGAGGAACAGTTCAATAAAAGCAAAGCAACCAAGAAGTAAGCGATATAATGAGCAGCAGAGACAATGTTTAGAGAAAAAGGGAATTGATATGGGCTGATGCATTTGGAAGCTGACTCAGGCAGAAGCTGGAAGTGGGAGGGCTTCACCTGGAATTGGAAGAACAGATAGGATCTGGATAGGTGGAAAGGAGAAAGAGGGGCTCTATGAGAGATGTTAACTTGCATAAATTTGGCCAAAGGTGGAAGGCAAAACAGATTTTTTTTGCTGGTACTAGAATGTTCTTTCTCCAAAAAAAGAAAGAAAGAAAATGACAGTTTAAATCTAAGCAGAGCTTTCCTTTACAAACACTCCCACACTTAAGAAAAGCTTCCTTTCCTTAAGTTTTTTTGAGATAACTAGACATCACAGTTTGACAAGATTATCTCTTTTCAAGGACTTGTTAGAGTGTCAGGAACAATTTAGCTCCCTCTTTCAACTTTGCAATTTGGGTCAATCTGTGTAAAACTTGCAGGTTAAATTCTGGGTACATATCAAAGTATCACTTTGGGGTGGCAGAACTGGGTCTTTAGATTCATAGATAACTTTGTGCAGAGGTTGCCAAAGGAGTTAAGAACATAAATGATTTCAGGATTCTTTATATCTGGTGAACTTATTGGTAGTTTTGCAGTTTTCTTCTTAATTTCGAATCAGCAATTCTAAGTACAGCTTGTGAATGTGCACAATAAATACTCACTAAAGAGCAATTAGAACAAATAACCATTGAGCATTCAATGTAGAAGGAGTTTACACATTTCCCTAAAGTAATTAACATTTCTTTTCCTTGTTTTGTTTAAATTTTGTTTTTACCTAAATTACCTTAATGCTGCCCTTGGTGAAATAGTTTAAAATAAAAGTCGTTGGAATTAGATCTGTCTTGATTAAGTGCTAGAAATACTGAGGTTAATTAGACCAAAACTGTATCTGAAGCTGTTGAGTACAGATCAGTGGTCCTGACATTTTCCAAGGAAGTCATTCTCGTGTTTCACATTAGGACTGATTTTAAGACATAGAGGTGGGTCTATGCCATTATCCCTGGAGCTCCACTTTGTACCTGCATGTTTGTAAAAACAAAGCACACGGAGGGCTAATGACTTGCAAGCATTATCTTGGGTTGGGAGGACTCCCTCCTTCTCACATCTTGCCTTATAAACAGCTAGTGTAAGTTGCATCATCCCAAGTGCAACTGAGGTGAGTCTTAGCAGAAATATTCTGAAAATCTAGCCTTGTGGTAGAGAAGCAGCAAGAATTTCTAGAGATTAAATGTTCTTGACCCCTGAACCAAAGGGTGGCAACTAAAATGGATATGCCCCTGTCATCCACAAAGCACCTCTCTTGCAAATACAATGGCTCACAAACTTTTTGACCATTTTCCAGTGGAGTAAGAACTTAGAGGTAATAATGAAGTGTTCCTGTTTACCTCTCTCTTCTCTCCCCCACCCCTGCCCACCCCAGGACTGAATTTCATCTAACTGTTTTAACAATAGAAGTGTGAATGACTCATATTAGAACCACATTGTATGCTTGTCTTAAAGATCTGTCAGTGCAAAATGATAGACTCAAAAATACTGCAGGTACAAACGTTACATTGTCACAAACAACAGGGTAATCAAACAACCATCAACAAACTGGATTGATAATGTTGACACCAAATGAAAATTTCTTCATAATTCAAAAATAGGAATCAAAGCAATTAATAACCAGAAGCAATTTATTCATTCATTCAGTCCACAAATGTATACTGAACCCCTACAATGTTCCAGATATGCTGCAAGATGGATACATAGTGGTGAAAAAAACAGACATGACCATTGATCTTACAGAGCTTATAGTCTAGTGAAAGTGACAGTCTTTAAACAAATTAATTACAATTATGGTGAGTGGTATGGAATAAAAGTGCAGTGTGCTATAGTTATGATGGTGTATAATGTCTGTGAGGTAATTGGGGGATGTAACATGTAATCTTTGTAAAAATTAAAAAGGCTAAGAGGTGGGGAAAAATTCTAGTATTGGATCAGTTTAAATTTTTTATAGCTAAATTTAAGTAATGCTTAGTAAATCATTTAGCAGGTTACTAGGAGGTAGCCTCAAGTGTACATAACAGTAAGTCCATGGCGTTTCATGCCATTTATTCAGCCCATAACAACCAAAGAAGCAATTCACAATTTTGGATCAGATACCATCCGGAGGAACCTTGCAGCTCCCAAAGTACCAAAGACCGCAGTGTAAGAATTATCAGCCTAGATGAGGGGTTAGCAAATTGCAACCTGTTTTTGTATGACCTGTGAGCTAAGGATGGCTTTTAAATTTTTTAAATGGTTGAAAAATAAATAAAAAGAAAAATAATCTTTTGTGAATTTTGAAAATTATATGAAATTCAAATTTCATACCCATAAATAAAGGTTCATTGGGACACAGTTATGCTCTTTCGTTTATGTATTGTCTATGGATGCTCTTGTGCTACAAAGGTGGAGTCAAGCAGTTGTGACAGAGACCTTACGAGCCGCAAAGCCTAAAATATTACTGTCTTGTCCTTTAAAGAAAAAATTTGTTGACGTCTGGCCCAGACTATAACATTTTAAGTGACCCCTTATTAATAGCATCACCAGTCCTCAACTTTACCACTTTTCTTAAAAGATATCAGAAATAAGATCCCCAGAATAATGACCAAAATTCTTTGTGATCGTTAATTTTATGTGTCCACCTGACTGGACCATGGAGTGCCCAGCCATTTAACTAAACATTATTTCTGGGTGTTACCTGTGAGTATGTTTCTGGATGAGATTAGCATTTGAGTGGGTAGACTGAGTAAATCATATTGCCCTCTCCAATGTGGATGGGCATCATCCAATCTGTTGAGGCCTGAATAGAACGAAAAGGCAGAGGAAGGGAAAATTTGCCCTTTCTGCTGACCACTTGAACTTGGACATCAGTCTTTTCCTACCCTCAGATTGAGACTTGTACCGTTGGTTCCCCTGGTTCTTAGGCCTTTGCACTTGAACTGAACTACACCACCAGCTCTCCTAGATCTCCAGGAGAGCCAGTGTGCAGATCAAGTCTGAAGGCAGTCTGCTAGAGAATTCCCTCTTGCTCAGGGAGGCCAGTCTTTCTGTTCTGTTCAGGCCTTCAACTGATTGGATGAGGCTCACCCACATAAGTAATCTTTTTACTCAAATTTGACCAATTTAAATGTTAGTCTCATCCAAAAACACCCTCCAAGTTGACACATTAAATTAAACATCACATAACTATGCCAAACTTTGGTTTAGTTTGGATATTTAGATAGCATTTATTATGTACCTACTGTTTGTCGGGTACTTTATTCCTATTTGAATCATACAGCAACCAGCAGATTAGGCATTAGTGTATCATTTTCCTGATAAAGAAACTTAAACTCTGTAAGGTTAAAAATGTTGTTCAAGATTACACAGCATGTAGATGGCAGGCTCAGGATCATAAACTCAGGCTTGTTTGATCCAAAGTCTGTATTCTTTCTATTGTGCCACAGTACCTGAGAGATCAATTTCAGGTTCTGAGTTCTTGGTTAGATGATACCTTATAGGACCAGTAAGTACAACTTATTGATATGCAAAGCCACAATCTATGCAACTTTGTCAGCTGTATGTTTTTTGCTACTTAGAGTGGAATATGGCAGATGTCAGGAAGCAACAGGCATCTGCTATAACCAGAAATCTGCACCCACATAAACATCAGTTGCCTAAATGTTTTCTTTCATATATCCTGATATTTCTCAGAAGTACACCATCTGCTCATCGAATAGACACCAGAACATGTCCACAGCAGTTTTTCTTGTCAAGTTATTTCTCCTCTTATAATGTATTACTTTGGTTCTTATGCATGCTTAATCCAATCCTTACAGAAGCACAAAATATCTGCCAGCTCATCCGCCCCAAAGGAAGGGGGCATATGTAAAATGGATTAAACATGGAGAAGTGAATGTGTGGAGATTAAGAGTTCAGACTCTGGTATTTGAAAGGTGTGACTTCAAATCTCTGGTCTACCACTTACTAGCTCTGGAATTTTAGCAATTTATTCCTCTAAGCTTTAGTTTCCTTATCTACAAAATGAGGACAATGAAAATAGTGCTTACCTCATAGGATTCTGGAGAAATTAAGGTAGTATTTGAAACACTTAGCCCAGTGAGTACCTCATAGTAAGAACTCAATAAATGTTAGATATTTTTATCATTATTTTTACTTGCACAACTTTCTCCCTTACTGTGAGTAATCTATGGTTAATTCCTCTTTCATTTTGCCTTATATAGTATGTAACATTTTAAAATTGAAAGCTTTCCATTCATTTGTTTATTCAAAAAGTATTTAATGTGCATTGAGTATTTTTTTAGTTGCTGGGAAGAAAAAGATGAGCCAAAAGAGAAGGTCTGAGACAAGGGGTAAGGCCCTTGGGGCTTGGAGTCTGATGTGAGAAAGAGACATTGAGTAAATACCCATACACATGCACATATAATCACAGTAAGGGGAGAACGAAAACAAGGCTGGTAGGGAATTTGTGTTGGGAGTGAGGAATTTGACGTCATAAGTGACATGTGAATTGGATTCTGTTGAATAAGTAGGATCTCACCAAGGGAAGAGAAATAGCAAGATGAAGTAATATTTTAGAGGGACTCATATGTTCATTACTCTTCCCTTCCCTTCCTTTCTCTTTTTCTTCAGTTACTCAGAGTTCACAGTGTGAAGGGTAATATTCAATCGGCGTGTATTGTATGGCTCTTCCAGGTGTTAAAAATACTGACATACTTTTTTACTGGTTGATCTACTCCAAGCTCTTTGAGTGGCCCAACACTCACACCTGCTGCGTTGGCTGCTCTAGACCCTACCCCAGAATACAACAGACCTTCCCCAAATCAGCGGCTAAGTGGTTGATGCCTGCCACAAAAGGAGTCCTCAAGGACCCTACTTCCTCTCTCAGACAGGCTGGAGTCTATTGTACTAGGTCAGTGCTGCTACCATTTCTTGTTGTTAGTGACATTGAGATGATTCCGACTCCTAGTGACCCTGTGTGCAGCAGAGCAGAACCCTGCCCTATCTCTTTTGTGCCATCCTCTCACCTTCTGGCACTAAATCAGATAATGCTCCACTGCTATTCATAGGGTTTTCATGGCCAATGTTTTTGGAAGTGGGTGCCCAGGTCATTCTTCTTAGTCTGTCTTAGTCTGGAAGCTCTACTGAAACCTGTCCACCATGGGTGACCCTGCCAGTATTTGAAATACTGGAGCATGGCTTTCATCATCACAGCAATACTCAGCTGCCCCAGTATGACAACTGACAGACGGGTGGTGTGGTTCGCTGACTGGAAAATGAACCTGGGCTGCGGCAGACAGAGTGCTGAATCTTAACCACTGGACCGCCAGGACTGGCTGCTGATACCATATTGGTTGTAAAATATTTTTGACGTCATGCCTTGTTAGGATATCAACAGTTCGGTTTCTATTTTGTCTTCTGGGAGAGATATGAAGAAATGATAAAATGGCCTAAATGAGTCTCAAGAGCTACATCCTCTCCCTCTGTTTTAATTTGCTTACAGTTTTTGGTTTATTGTTTGCAACCTTTGAAGCTAACAGCAGGGATGCTAACTTGTCCTTTGAATGAATTACTAACTTAGTATCTCACCTTAGTTTCTTGGTTCCTTGTGATTATATTTTGCTTTGGGGTTGTTTATTTTAATGACAGAGTCACAGAAACTGTAATCTATCCTCTAAATAGAGTTTAAAATGTGTAGATCTAATCTCGGTAGAAGGTTAGCAGAGGGCACAACTTCAAATTTCTTTCTAGAGAATTAAATGTACAGTCGTAGTTAGCACATTAAAAAACTGTTGCTCTTAGTACTATTTTGGAAATTGAGAGCTAATTTGTTTCAACTCCTGTGGTTGAAATGAGAAATCAGCCAGTTTAGAAATTTTTGGTTTTATTGTTGCCTGTACACATGGAAGTCAAATCATAGATATTGCAGAGGGATATTTAATGAAAAGAAAATGGATTATATCTACTTTATGGTCTTTTAAATCACTAAATAGTGATTCTTACCATAGATGTTTAGATAAGTGATTAATGCTTTTAGAACATATAACTGGAATCTTCTAGGGCACTTTCCTGAACTATCACTAGACACAAGGGCTTCTTTTTCCACTTTTGTGTGTTAGCTATATTTAACATGTGTAATCTCTGATGATGAGAAAGTCAGGTTCGGAAGCAGCAGCTTTTCCTTTTCATACATTGTGCATGCATGCCACTTAGTTTATCACAAAATAAACTATATCATTAATTATTTCAAAGTTTCCATCTGAGCTGACAAACTTCAGTCTTAGCCAGCAACTTACCATTTGTAATGATGAATAGACAATATTTAGAGAAAACAGACTGCTGAGCAAGTAGCCCTTGTTGCTTAAAAAAAAAAGAATTCTCAGGGCAGGCTAGAAAGTTTACAGAGATTGTGATGAGCAAAGGAAGCAGGGGGCAGCTTTCATTTCTACATCTCCACATGGCATGGGATTATAATGCAGTAATTATCTTAGTGTTTAATGCTAATGAGTTAACTCTCATCCAGCAAATACATAGCAGTTATATTTTTGTAGGAAAAAATACAGAACATCACAGCACAAGTTCAAAGACTTCAGAAAGTTTTATTCAGACAGCAAAATAGATTCCATAAAAAACAAAAGATAATAAGTCTATGAGGGAGTATTACCATCTCAAAGGAAAAAGAAAGCATTTGACCATGTCTGTGGTCTTCTCTGACCATCACTGGGGAAAAGAGGAGTAGAAGAAGAGCAGCACCAAAGGAGGATGTAGGAGTGTCTACCTACATTTGGAAAGAAAGATGTTATTATAGGTAGCCTGTTCTAGGCAGTCTGCCCTAAGATGGATGGGTGGTGAAGTTACCAGTCTCTTCAGAATCTGAAAGAGTTAGCATATAAATCTGCTCCACTGATCCTGTATCATATCATAAAATGATGGAGCTTGGAGGAATTAATTTATTTGGTTTAATATTTATTGAGCATTTAGTATTATAACTGGCACTGTCTAGGCACTGAAGAGAAAGCAGTTCACAAGACACCCTAGGTTTCTGCCTTCGAAAAGGTTATCATCAAATACACTACAAATGTGATTTTGGGTAATTGCAAAAGCTATGAAGAGAAATGAAGAGCAGGATAAGGGGACAGTGAATGAAGAGTTAAGTTGTTTTAGATAAAGTGGTCAGGAATTGCTCTTTGTGTAAGAGACATTCAGTCAGGACCTGAATGATATGAAGGGGCCAAACATATAAATGTCTTTGGGAAGAGCATTGCAGGCAAAGGGAAATGCTAGTGGACAGGGCCTGAGATGGGAATGAATTTGCATATTTGAGGAACATCCAGAGAGCTAGTGGAGAATTTAGGGAGGATGAGTGAAGGTGAAATGGAAGAAGTAGTTGGGGCCAGATCATGTAGAGTCAGGCCTTAGTAAGGAGTTTGGATTTTATTCTAAATATGATGGGAAGCCATTGGAGGGTTGTGAGTAAGAGGATGATGTGGTTTGTTCTATGTTTTAAAAATGATTGCTTAGCATGCCATGTGGAAATTAGACTGTAGAAGGGTAAGTGTAAAAGCAGGGAGGCCAACAGGAGGTAATTACAATATTCCAGGTGAGGATGAAGATAAAGGTACACCAATCGGTAGCAGTAGTTGATGAGAAATGGTTGGATTCTGGATTTGTTTTGATGGTAGACCTAACAAGACTTGCTGATGGGTTTTGTGGTGAGAGAAAGGCAAAAATCAAGAATTATTCTGTGATTTTCAATTTGAACAACTGGACGAATATTGGTGCCTCCCTGCTATAAACTGTCTGGGAGACCAATCCCAGGAAGGATGCTGTAATTAGAAGTTATCTATTTTACCTTAAAAGACTGTCCAAAGCCTCAATCTTTGTCACTACCAGCCACCCAAACCTGCCAGGTCACCCATTATCAGTGGAGGAGTGTCACAGAGTGTTTTAAGTGGATGGCTCTGGAGCCGTACTGAGTTCAAATCCTGGTTCTACCACTTACTATACGTGTAACACTGGCAAGTTACTTAACTCTCTGTACCTCAGTTTCCTCACCTGGAAAATGAGGGTGGTAATAATGATGCTTATTTCATTGAGTTTCTGTGGCAGTTATTCCACGAGTTCACACGTAGTCATAGCTCTTAGAAAAATCCCTGGCATATGGTTATTGTTCTCTAGCTTAGCTATCATTATCAAACAGACTTTTATGTGCGTAAGCCATGGTTATATCCTAGACCCTGTTATTTCCAAATTGGAGTACAGTCTGCATGGCGCTCTGGAGGCTTCATTTAAATTTTAAATCCAGGAATCTTTTAGGCTGTTTAGTTTCTCCTCCTCCTTCTTTTTTTTTTCAGATGAGGAATCTGGGCCACAGAGGTTAAGTGAGTTGACTGAGCTCACAGAATTAATTAGTGGCTGAGCTGGGATGCATCCTTGGGTGATATTCACTGCATTTTTATATACATGCCTTTATTTTAATGTGAATTTCTTAGTTTCTTCTATCCTAATCAAATTTGATATCCCTATCAATAAAGCCACTTAAAGATTTTTGTAATGTTGTCATTAGTTATTAACAATAACTATTGTATATAAATGGTATTTAACAATTTTTGAGCCCAATAGGGTCAGAGATGTATAAATCCATTGGGCATTGCACTTTTTAAATTTTGTTTTTATCAATGAAAGGCAAGACTCAGAAGTCCAATAAGTAAGATATTCATGTAAGGAAGAGAGATTAACAAGCAAGCTATTTGGGAAATACACTCTCATGAGAATAGTACTTCATGAAGTCTTGTGCAAGATAGGAAACAGTAAGTAAGGAAAGCTAAATGTGTTCACATTTTAAAGAACTAGCACTGTATAGGGAAAAAAAGCACTGAACTAGATATGTTCATGACATGGATTCTAGTCTGAATGCTACCTTTAACTAGTTATGCTATGTCAAAGACGTCACTCACCCTCCCTGTACCTTAGTGCTTTGCATGTACAATGAAAAGAGGGGACCAGATGATCTTGAAATCTGTGCTGATCACTGGACCACTAATGTAAGATCTAAATGATCTCGTAATCATTTTTAATTGTGTAGAGAGTCTTATTCAAAGGGGTCATTCATAGAACCATTTGAAAAATATTGGCTTTATTTTAGTTGAGGGAAAAGTTAAAAATAGAATAAAATAAATGGATTTTCTCCGTGCAAAAAGCAATAATCTGTTTCACAGAATCTGAGGACTGGTATAAGGAGTGAACAGCAGGATGACTTTAAGAGCTCTTCCTGGGAAATTTTCTCACTATCAGACTCAACATTAGTCAAACCTTGCCGTGTTCTGCCCTGACCTTGTGTGCCATTCATAGTTACTGCCTCTAGAGTCTGGCGTTCTTCTCCCAAATCCAGTTACAGACTTTACTTTCCTGCAGACTTCCATGTAATGCACTGCTGTCAGACTCCCTCTAAGTATGCTTCACCTGTTCATGTAAGGGGGGCCCAAACTGATTACTTCTGGAAGCTGCCGTCTGGCCCACCTATCTGGCTTCCCAGGATACCTAGAGCATCTTGATAATTATATTTCCTTTCACTGCCCAAAGTCAGTTTTGTGTCTCACGGTTGGTCCCCCAGGTAGGGCCATCTAATTCTTGGACTATATGCTGTTCCTGCTGGAATTCCTGAGTCCATTCTGACCGCAGAGTAGCAGAGTTTTTCATCTTCTCCATAGTTCCTAGGTCTACAGGGGTTGGACCACTCAGAAGAACTTCCCAGCATCACTTCCAAGAGGCTACTTTGTTCTTCATGAGCTCTCTGATGGAAGGCCTGGTCTACATGGCTCATTCTAAAGCTAGCTAATTTCAACAATGAGCTGAAAGCCACTAGTGCTTTACTAAGGAACATCTGGTATTGTCCCTTAACACCCTAGCCATCCGTTCAGTTCCACTGACTCTCATGGAAGCAGTCAGTTAGTGGCTTGTTTAAAACATCAGATGGTGGGTTTGGCATATTGTCAGGATTAGAGATAGAGCCTGTGACCCATAGGCTACTGTTAGTTTTTTAAGAATACTGCCAAAGGATTTGAAAGGATATAGAGCTCATTTATTCAACAGACGTATTATTATTATATAAACACCAATGATATGCAGGGCATATACATGGGACTAGGGATAAAAATGGTGAAAAAGGCACATATCCCTCCTCATAAGGTCTGAGGTATTTAGAGGACTGGGAAGTAGTTTCAGATTCTCTTCACTTGTCTTCCTTAGAGCACATATGAAAATTGAGTCAGAGAAATGGTCAAAAACATGCCGTATTTGCTCAAGGTAGATATGCAAACTATTATTGTTTATATTTTCTTTGGTTGTATGGGGCCATTTTAAAAGAATGAACAAAAGTCCCTGTTATATAGATTGCATTAATAATACTCAATAAGAATTTATTGTAAAAGTAAATTATAATCAGATATTTTTATGAAATGATCATGGTCTAGTCCACTAACATGGAAGTCAAAATAGGAGAACTGAGTAGCTGTAACTCCTGGCTATGGTTTGGCAAACACATAGGAAAGTACCCGCTGCTGGGTATTCCACAGACTCCAGACTTTTCAAATTTTAGAGGAAGCTCCACTGCCAAACTCCACTGCACAGAGGAGCCAGCAGGAAATTTCCACACTGGCCAATGCAAAGACAGTTTTTCAGTTATCCCTGTAAAATTCATCATGATGTTGGCTGTTGGCAAGTGCTAGAGATGAGGTTGGGAAACATTGCTGTCAACAGAAACAATTCTTTATGTATTTATGTATTTATGCTTTTGACCCCAAATGAAATTTAGGTGGCTAACTTAAAAATGATACATATTTACTTTAACAGAGCATTGATTTGTGGATTATTAGGCACTCTAAATGTTTATAGCCCTTTAGTCTTCAAATGTTTTTAAATGTGTTATAGTAGAAAGAAAGCAGAGTCAGATGTAAATTCAAACCCCAACACTGCCACTTCTGAACTTGAGCAAGTTATTTAACCTCTTTGGCTTCCTATTTTTCTTTTGTAAAACTGAGATAATAATAATACCTAATTCATAATAATTTTGAGATAATTTGTGTAAAATATCTAGTATAGTGCCTGGCACATAGTAAGTATTCAATAAATGTTATTTGTATTAATACCTTACATAGCAGATTCTTGTAAACATTTATTGAATGAATGAACAAATGAATAATTTTAGTGTCACAGAACTTCAGGAATATTTTATCATTTATTATAATTTTACTCAGCTCTTTTTCATATTTATGACATATCACATTTTTTCTTCTGTAAATATGTATCCTCTTTCTTAACCTCAGCTCTTTGGTATCTTGCCAGGGAAGTACAGTGTCATGTTTCTGAGGCCAGACTTCATTGACCATTTGTCAAGGGATAATTCTTCCTTAATCTGGGGACAAAGTGGACATGGAGCTACTGTACACAAGATTTGGGGTGTTTCCCTCCCAAGTTCCCTCCCAAGAAGGGGCTGAGCAAACAGTGTGGGTAATATTTGATTACTTCTTAATGTTGTCTTGAATAAAAAATAAAAAGGATTTATTGAAAAACTGGTCTGATTGATGTATGTATCTGGGAGTTCTGAACTTTTTCTGCACTGCTTTATACAAAAAACTCATTCATTAATTTCTGGCCTATTAAGAAGAGGGCCTAAATTTCTATTTCTGCCACTTCGTTGTTCGTGCCTAGAAATGCAACTGATTTTTCTATGTTGATTTTGTGTCCTGCAACTTTACCGTATTCATTTATTATTTCTAAAAGTTTTTTGGTGGATTATTTAGGAATTTCTATATATAAAATCATGTCATCTGCAAATAGTGACAGTTTCACTTCTTGCTTTCCAATTTGGATCCTTTTTATTTCTTTTTGTTGCCTGACTGCTCTGACTAGGACTTCCAATACCATGTTAAGAGTGGTGAAAGTGGGCATCCTTGTCTGGTTCCTGTTCTTAGAGGGATAGCTTTCAGTTTTTCTCCATGGAGAATGATATTAGCTGTGGGTTTGTCATATATGGCCTTTATTATGCTGAGGTACCTTCCTTCTATACCCACTTTATTCAGAATTTTTATCATAAATAGATGCTGTATCTTGTCGCATTTGACAAATGCTTTCTCTGCATCTATTGAGATGATCATGTGATTTTTATTCTTAATTTTGTTAATGTGTTGTATCTTGTGGATTGGTTTGCAGATATTGAAGTGTCCCTGCATCCCTGGAATAAATCTCACTTGATCATAGTGTATGATCTTTTTAATGTATTGTATTTGATTTGCTAGTATTTTGTTGAGGATTTTTGCATCTATGTTTATCAGTGATATTGGCCTTTAATTTTCTTTTTTGTGTGTTGTCCTTGTATGGTTTTGGTATCAGGGTGATGTTGTCTGCATAGAATGAGTTAGGAAGCTTCCCCTCCTCTTCAATTTTTTAGAAGAGTTTCAGAAGGATAGGTATTAAGTCTTCTTTGAATGTTTTGTAGAATTTGCCAGGGAAGCCATCTGGTCCTGGACTTTTATTTTTTGGGAGGTTTTTGATGACTGTTTTGATCTTCTTACTGGTGATTTGTCTATTCCAATTCTCTATTGCACCTTGATTCAGTTTTGGAAGGTTGTATGATTCTAAAAATTTATCTATTACAATCCCATTTATAATTGCAACAAGAGAATAAAATACCTAGGAATAAATTTAACCAAAGAGATGAAAGATCTGTACACTGAAAACTATAAAACATCGAACAAACTTGAAGAAGGCACAAAGAAATAGAAAGATATTCTGTACTCTTGGATTGGAAGAATTAACATAGTTAAAATGTCCATACTTCCTAAAGCAATCTACAGATTCAATGCAATTCCTGTCAAACCTCCAACAACACTTTTCACAGAAATAGAAAAAAGAATCCTAAAATTTACATGCAACGGCAAAAGACCCCGAATAGCTAAAGAAACCCTGAGAAAAAAGAACAAAGCTGGAGGTATCACACTCCCTGATTTCAAAATATACTACAAACCTATAGTAACCAAAACAGCATGGTACTGGCACAAAAACAGACACACAGACCAAGGGAACAGCATCAAGAGCCCAGAAATAAACCCACACATCTATGGATAGCTAATTTTTGATAAAGAAGCTAAGAACATACAATGGAGAAAGGAGAGTCTCTTCAGTAAATGGTGTTGGGAAAACTGGACAGCCACATGCAAAAGAATGAAAGTAGACCATTTCCTTACACCATACACAAAAATTAACTCAAAATGGATTAAAGACTTGAATGTAAGACCCGAAACCATGAAAATTCTAGAAGAAAACATAGGGAGTGTGCTCTTTGACATCAGTTTTAGCAGCATATTTTCAAGTACCATGTCTGGCTGCGCAAGGGAAACAATAGAAAAAATAAACAAATGGGACTACATCAAACTAAAAAGCAAAGCACAGCAAAAGAAACCATCAACAAAATGAAAAGACAGCCTAACAATTGGGAGAAGATATTTGCAAACCATATATCTGATAAGGGGTTAATATTCAAAATATATAAAGAACTCATACATCTCAACAGCAAAAACACTAACAACCAAATTAAAAAATGGGCAAAAGATCTGAACAGACATTTCTCCAAAGAAGATATACAGATGGCCAATAGGCACATGAAAAGATGTTCAACATCATTAACTATCAGAGAAATGCTAATCAAAACTACAATGAGCTATCACCTCACTCCCCTCAGAATGGCTATAATTAACAAGACAGTAAACAACAAGTGTTGGAGAGGATGTGGAGAGAAGAGAACTCTCATACACTGCTGGTGGGAGTGCAAACTGGTGCAGCCACTATGGAAAACAGTATGGAGATTCATCAAAAAATTAAGACTAGAATTACTATATGATCTAGCTATTCCACTGCTGGGTGTTTATCCAAAGAACATGAAAACATGAATGCCTAAAGACACATGCACCCCTATGTTCATTGCAGCATTACTCATAATAGCCAAGACTAGGAAGCAACCTAGCTGCCCACTGAGGGATGAATGGATAAAGATGTGGTATATATACACAATGGAATGATGAAATCCAGCCATTTGTGACAACATGGATGGACCTTGAGGGTATTATGCTATGCCAAATAAGTCAGAGGGAGAAAGTCAAATACCATATGATCTCACTCATAAGTAGAAGATAAAAGCAACCGCAAACAATCACATAGAAATAGAGATTGAATTGGTGGTTACCAGAGGGGAAGAGGGGAGGGAGGAGGCCGAAAGGGGTGATTAGGCACATGTGTGTGGTGATGGATTGTAATTAGTCTTTGGGTGGTGAACATGATGTAATCTACAGAGGAATTGGAATATAATGATGTATGCCTGAAATTTATGTAATGTTATAAACTAATGTTACTGCAATTAAAAAACAAAGAAGAGGGTCTTGCTATCAATGGCCAAGTAGTAGTTCCCCCAGACAGTGTCCCACTTTTATTGTCTAATTTTATATTCCATCTGGGTTTCTTTCTTTATATTGAACCAGCATATGTTCAATAGTTGTGTTTTTCATTATATTCTTTTTATTTTTAAAAAAAGGCTTTACTTTTTAATTCTAATTTGGCTGAATGACATTGGTCAAAATCAAGATAGCATCAGTGAAGGTTATTTGCCTGTTGGAGGTCTCTATTTTGATGCATTCATACTGGTTTAGGTCAGACTTTCCTTCTTGAAGGAAAAGAAGCTTGAGGATCTATTAGATTGCATGATAAGAAAATGCTGGTATTGACTGGTTTTGACCTACAAGACTGGCAGTTTCATGTAGTTCAACCTCATTCATCTGAGGTTGATTCCTGCCTCAGGGCAGAACCATTTCAGCCAGATTCACAGAAATTGATGCTACTTTCATAACTTGTCATGGCCGCTATAACTGCCATGGGAAACAGCTACTGCCAGGGGACGGAGTGACACATCCACCCTGTAAGTGCATCTATACTAGAAGTCAAAGGATAAGCCAGTCCTTATCAAAACTACATTTTATATTCTAGCAAAGAATGTATATATCTCTTTCAATGGAAAAATAATTATTTAAAAAATATATACAAACATAAAACTAGGTATAAACCCTTTAGATGTCCAAGAGTATGTAACAATAAAACTGCAAATCAAATACAAACAAAAATATAAAACCAATACCATTTAAATGAGCCACAATGATTTAATATGATGAGTTTTTTCCTCCAACCTAATCACAGCTTGCATTATTGATACAGCACTTATTTCAGTACTTGAGTCTTTTGAGTCTACATGGATAATTATCCATATGCGTGTGATCACTCAGTTTACTCCACATTCATCCTAATGTGAAACCTTCGTTCCTACAGCACAGAGTGATGCCATTAGGTCTTTCCTTGGCATGGGTATATCATTAAAGAATTAAGACCACTTCTGCTCTTTTGAACAGAGTTGGGCATTTCATAATTGAAAGTAACTTTTGCAATTTAAGGGTACTCTTTGGTGCCAGAACTAACCTGAACACTATCTCAAATGCCTCTATTTCTATTCACCCTTACAGAGATTTAGAGGGTAGCACTCTGGGAATTCATCTTTTATTGGAAGATCTTCTGTTAGATTCTACACCTCGTGGGGAGCCCTATGCCTTATCTACAATATTTTGCTTGTCTCAATATAGAGAGCTATTTAGAGTATTTAGTAAGCAAAATGGCTGGAAAAGGAAGTTTTTAGTTGCTTGCCTTGGTTGAGATTATATCCCTCTGCTTTTCCTTTCAGTAGTCATTTTTCGTGTCAAATATCATTGGATTAGAAAAGCATGACCAAGTTTCCTTCCAAAACTTCCATCTCCTAATTGCTGACAAAGGATGAGGGATTCAGTCTTTATTGATGTTAGAAAGTTAAGTAATGACTCAGGAATTAAGTAACTGTACAGATTTTTTTAATATCAATTTTGCAGTCGATGTTGCCAACATATCACTTAATTATTTTAAGAAGAATAAACAACAGCATAGAAACCTTTTTAAAAGAAGCCTAAATTGTATCAAAGCTTCTCTTGTAGAAGTTTTTTTTTTTAAAGAAAAGGTGTCCAAAATCAATTACAGTCATTCTTTTGATTTATAGTTGGTGAGTAGATGCAGAGCACTTGGTTTAAATGTCAGGTGTTCTTTAAAATATAAGGCAAGAAAAAGATTAATACTCTTAAGGAGTGGTGATTGGCTCTCTGAAGGGTCTTCCAGAATTAACTCATCTCACATTAACTATTTAATAAATTACCAATCAATCGCTGATGAAATTAAGGAATTCCAAGATGATTTTAGGAAGCAGCATTCCTAAAGGTGTAACTGATACAAAATTAATTTGGAAATTTGTAATATATCATTTTGTTGTAATAGTAGACTGTAGGCGACAAACAACTGTCAGAAAGAAAGAAGTTATTTCTTTATAACATGTTCATTAGTGTATTCAACAAACATTAACTGAGCCTTTAGCCCTTGCACTAGATACCAGGGATAAAAAGAGCTCAGTGGTTTTGCATACATTATTTCTTCCTCCAAGAATGTCTTTTCACTGGTTCTCCATGTGGAAAACTACTCATTTTTCCAGATTCAGTTCAAAAGATTTCCCTGTATAGAGATAATTAGTTGGTCAAGGCTCTGTGCTTTGACATATTACTTGTATATCATATGTTACTTGCATATTGCTAAATAGATACAAGTAACGTACCTACCCACTCAATACATCTACCAACTCAAGTGTAAACTCTTCAAGGACAGATACCACTCAACCTTTTGATATCTTTCCTTCTTGCATTATAATGTACATTGTTTTCCTTTATAAAGTTGTGATAATCTTTTTGTCTCAGTCTGTAAATGTTATATGAGTAGCACTTATTCATGTGGTTAAATATTCTTCACATCCCTGATTTTTATTGGCAGTATATCACATATATGAACCATAATTGATTTAGCCATTTTTCTACTTTTGGACAATTATTTCCAACTTCCTAGCATTATAAATAATGCTGAAATCCTTGAAGACAAAATACTTGTCCCTATCTCTGATTATTTAAAAATTTCTAGAAGTGATATTACTGTGTCAAATGTTATGAGCATTGTTAAGACTTTCACTATAAATGGCCAAATTGCTTTCTAAAAGGTTTGTTCCATGAGTAATAAATGAGAATGCTTATTTTACCATCCCTACCCTTGCCAACCCTAAATGTTATTATTTCAAAAACCTTTGCCAATTTGGTATGCAAGAAATATCTCCTTAGTTTATTTCTTGAATAATTTTATGTTTTTATATTATCTACCCTTGTCCTTTGGGCAGTTGCATTTAAACCACTTGACTATTTTCTGTACTCTTTTTAGAAAAAGAGAAGTTAAAAAGATTAAAGAAAATAAACTTAGGGGGCTGGTCCCATGGCCAAATGGTTAAAGTTCTGTGCACTCTGCTTTGGCGGCCCAGGTTCACAGGTTCGGATCCCACGTGTGGACATACTCCACTCATCAGCCATGCTGTGGAGGCATCCCACATACGAAGTAGAGGAAGACTGGCACAGATGTTAGCTCAGGGCTAATTTTCCTCAAGCCGAAAAAAAAAAAAAGAGAAGGATTGGCAATGGATATTAGCTCAGGGTGAATTTGCCTCACAAAAGATAAAAAGAAAAAAGAAAATAAACTTAAAGTGTACTTTAAAAGAGACTAAGATTGTTTAAGTAGCATACATCTTAATTTTTCATTGTTGATATGTACAGATATTAAAGTATTTACCACTTGGTAAAAATAAGTTATGAAAAAAATACCCTTATCCTTGTCCTTTAGTCACATGTCACATAATTATATATGTCATTCTTTTCCCCCAATTTGCAGAATAGCACAAATTGTGACAAGAAAAAAATCCAAGGAGTTAAAATAACTGAGGTGACATATTCTTAGAGTGGTTAAAATTAAACAAAAAACAATAACAAAAATACAAAAATCTGACCATACCAGATGTTGGCAAGTTTATGGAGCAATGAGTAAATGAATAAACATGTGGGACATTCATAAAATGCAATATTACTCAGCAATAAAGTAGGAATGAACAGTGATACATGCAATAATTTAGATTAATCTCAAAATTATACTGAGTGAGGGAATCCAGGCCATACCATGAGAGCCAATTTCATTTATACATTTCTAGAAGACACAAATTAATCTATAGTGACTGAAAACTAATCAGTGATCACATGGGGTTGGGGGTGGAGGGAAGGATGGAATACAAAGGTGTTTGAGGAAACTTTTTGGGACGTTGAGCAATGTCATTTTGATAATGGTGATGGTTTTACAGGTATATATGTATGTTAAGACCGATCAAATTGTATACTTTAAATAGATAGTTTATTGTACTTCAGTTATGGTTTGATTAAATTAAAAGGAAACAGCAATTAGAAAGGGATGGCAGTGTGGTGGAGTAAAATTGAACAGCATAGTCTTACCTCTGGCTCTACTGTGTGAACAATTAAAAACATTCACTTCTGTAGGACATGCCTGTCTCATTTGTAACAAGAAAGGGTTTGGTTAACAGTGGTTTGCAATTGTAGATTTATAAGAAAAAATCAAAGTTAAACATAGTCTTTTATTTTTTCTATAATAAATAAAATGACCGGTCATTCTATTTATCTATAGGAATTGATTTTAAGCATATTTAGGATTATTTTAAAAACATAAACCTCTGACATTTCTTGAAATATTGAACAATTCATCAAAATATATCTCTCTCCTCAGCCCTACTTGTATGAGATCTAAAACATAGGTTGGTCTTAGAGATTATCTATCAGATCAGTCTAATTCAACTGGGTGCCAAATTTAATTTATGATATCCATTAGAGATTCTACATAAAATGCTTTGGGCACTTAATTCTAAATGCTTAGAACTATCAGCAGCTTTTTTAGGGAAGCATGGCTAAAATCATTTTATCTTCCCAAATTCTAAAAGATCTGCTATTGAATACAGAAGATATGCATTAAACTTTTTTTTTAAGTTATGAGTAGTTTGATTTGTTTGGTCATAATGACAGGTGGTAATTTATCACAGTCTCTTTTACAAAAAAAAAAGGACTCATCAGATTTTATCCAATGACCTAAATCTGCCAAGTGAACATCTTATATTTTGTTTCAAGTGAAGTGTCTGTGAAACTTTAAATCTTCAATAATGAGGGGTTTTTTTATTGTTGCTGTTGAACATATGTATAGTTACTTAATTGAATTACAGAAGCTGAGAAGTAAAAGAGGCCTTATAGATGGTTTAACTGTAACCCTCATTTTAGGATGAGGATGCTGAGATTTAGGTATATATACCACTTGCATAAGAACACACAGCAGGTTTGGAAGACCTGAGGTATCACTAAGCTTTCTATACTTGGTGGATCACCCTTTCTTGTACCTCACCTGGAACACAGTAGATGCTCAATAAATATCTGCTAACTGAATGAATGGGTCATTGTGGCAAAATACTTTAAACCCACAGAATATCCTTATAAGGTAATGGATGTAAGGGAAAGGGAACTAAACTGAGAATCAGGAGGTTTCGGTTTAAGTTCAAGCCTGGTGACTTTTGAAGTCGCTTTACCTCTATGAGTTCTTGTTTCTAAAATGAAGTAATTGGCCTTGTACCTGTATAATCCAAGATTCTTTCATTTTTTAAATGTGTACTATTGAAACTTAAAGACTATTGATTGCATTTTTATTTAGTATGTTAATTTGCAAGTAGATTTAATGGTCTGTATGAACTTTGAAGTCTCTGTTTATTGGGCTCATATTCTACATGTATATTTTTGCCAAATAACATTGAGATTTGTCTCAGACTTTGAGAAAAGCACTTTCAGTATTTGAGGAAATGTTTGCATACAAGATGCTGACCAGGACCATTTTAATGTAAAGTTATGTCTCTAATATTTGAAAATGTGCTACTAATTAGTTTTAAAATGCAGGGCTAGTAAGATAAGAAGGTGTGGAGATATAAAACACTTTCCTCCCAGTCCACCCCTTATTTCTAACTCCATTCTCTGATTTATCTGAGATCCAGGGTCAGACTCTTACTGACATTTGTGAAGGATAGGAAGTGGCTCCATAGGAGTCCTTGAAGGAAACCAGAGTAAAAGAAGAGATAAAAGGGCTCCTCAGAGAAAAGAATCGTTACAACAAGTGAAGGTGTCTGTCGCAACTGGAAGGGAGAATTAGTGTAGGATACAGATGTGAAACTAAAATTTATTCCTGCTCCGACTCTTGTGGGTGCTTATGACCCTGGGAGAGAGATGGTTGTGTGGTAAAGCTGAAAGCACTTTATCTCTATGAGCCCATGCATTTCTGCTGTGGGATTCCTTCTGCCTTCATATGTGAAGAGATGAAAAATTGGAAATAATTTCTTTCCAGATGAGGACTGGAGGTCAAGATTGAGTTAAAATAAATGTATTGATGATCAGAATAGAGTTGCAGGTGGTGTTTATCCCAGGAACCTGGAGCCAGGCAGG
Source organism: Equus quagga (assembly GCF_021613505.1). NCBI lineage: Eukaryota > Metazoa > Chordata > Mammalia > Perissodactyla > Equidae > Equus > Equus quagga. The sequence continues at coordinate 40,615,238 of NC_060270.1, forward strand.
ATTGCATCCTAGGCACCTGGGTGAGAAAGTAGACATCTCAAAGGATGTCAAAGATCTTTACCACCGTGAGAGTTCCATGCCAAGCAGAGTTAGCCAAGAGGAATGTTAAGAACCAGAGCATAATGGCAGCAGAGACAGGAAACTGTACAAATTCTATGTGAGATATTCCCCATCTGCTTTGGAATATCCAAGAGACAACCAGAAAGAATGGAACGCCTGCCATTTGGCAAGTGAAGACTATTAACCTAGTGGCATTGGGCAAAAGCATTAAAGTGGCCATATGTAAGATCCACAGGCAAATGGTAACTAGGGAGTCATTTGAGTTAAAGTGTATTTTATAAAATAAATTTAAAAAATCCTGCTAATTTTGTTAAGGTCATGGTTTGTATAGGAAAACCTATTGTTAACCAAAATTGGAAGAGCAATTTCTTTCATATTACAGCTATGATAGACTATTATACAGTTTGTAGGTTTGGTCCATAGTTCAAAAGTTGGGGTCCCAGGTTAATCAAAAAAAAAAAAATGTTCTCACATCAAGTGCTACCTGGGGCTGTTGATCGCCCACATCCCATATTTTAGCCGCATAGCTCAAAGGTATATTTTATAGTGTCTTTGTTACATTTATTCCTGTTGTCTGCTTTGGTTTTCTTTATTTAGTTAGCAAACTTCTGCTCCCTGTTTATCTTGCCACCATCTCTCTCTGAACAGATCAAGGCTTTTACCTAAACACTGCATCTGTGCTGTGGATAAGTTCGCTTTGTGTTACCAACTTATTTAACTGTTTAACAGGATGGGCCCTTTGGGGCTGGATGTGGGGCTTTGAAGGAGTGTAATTTAATTACATTCATTTGGAGGTCTTGGAAGATCACTGCAGTGCTCATTCAGTTTTTTCTCTTCAGGGATCTCCCCTTCATTTGTGTTTGGAGGAAGGATGAGTTGGAGAAAGAAGAGAGAAGAAAAAGGAAGGAAACCAGTTCTCTTTTAACCTCTATTTGAGGCTTTAAGAAGAAACATGAAAGAGAATAATTTCACAACTTAATCAAAATGAACAGATTCAGCTCATAGTAAAAAAAAATTGATTTGTAAAAATACATTTGAGTTTTAACTTCAAAGTGGAGTTAGAATTTTTACAGGAGATTCCAGCTTTTTTTTTGCTAGCTAGATTTGGCAAATGTTTTTTGAGGACTTACTCTATGCCAAGGTCTTCAGATGTAATTAAATAAAATCAGGAAACTTCCCTTGAGTTAATTAATATTTCGTCTCACTTTATAGAGGAAGAAACTGGTGTGAAATTGAGTATGGCTAATAAGTGGCAGAATCAGGATTAGAACTCAGGCCTACCCATTACTCTTCCAGTGTGTCCAGACGAGTACTCCCCAAACTGTAATCTGCACATAGATCACCTGAGGGTCTTGCTAACCTGTGGGTTCTAATGTAGCAGGTCTAGGGTGGAGCCTGAGATTCCGCTTTTCTAACAGGATCCCAGGGAATGCTGATGCTTCTGGTTCACAAACTACACTTTGAGTGGCAAGGCCTCAAACCCTTTTCACTTGGAGAAATAAAAAGGACCTTCTGTAATGAAAACTGAAGATAGATCAATTAATATACTTATCAGTTTGCTTATTCAGTATTTTTTTTTCCTGGAAAATCTTACTTTTTTTCTTGATGATCCCAGAAGATAGTGGTTATGTATACACTTGTTCTAGTCTGATCCAGCAAATACACAATATACTTTTGAGAATGTGATCTAAAGTGGCAGACACTAGGAAGAAAATTACTCAGTGCTTTAAGTGACTTAATTTTTTGAAACAATGGATTGAAAACAAATCCAAATTAGATAATGTAGAGTAATTATGACAAAGAAAGTTTGGGTCAATCCTGGGTAAAATCAGTTGTGTGGAAGATTTAATTGGAGAGAATGCCTATACCTCCGCCTTTCTCTTTTCTTTGTTAGGCTTTAAATAGACAATGGACAATTCCCGATGTAATCTAATTGAAGCCAACAGTCCCCAGGTGTTCAGACAGGCTCCTCGTTCAGTCAAAATTTTCCAAATCAAGTCTGACGTGGATAAACTCTTCCAAGAACTTTAAGATTGAAGTATATTTCTTTTCAATGCTTCTAAGTTAGTGACTTTTTTTCTTGTAATTAAATGCACTAGTAAAACTATTTTAAATTTAGTTTAATGATAGTCAAGACAAGATTTCACTAATAGTAGAAGTTATCGCAGGCAGTCCACTTCTAACGAGGGAGTATTCTAAATTTTAGAATAAATATTAGAGTTAGAAAGACTCTTAGAGATGAGGATGTCATGTCCCCAAGCTACTTTTCTCAGTGTTAAGTGAAGACGTTGAGTTCTAAAGAGATTTAATGACTTGCTTAGGGTCAATCAGCTTGTTGGTAGCATAACTTTTATTAGAAGTTTGATCAATGGTCACAAAGTCAACTGCTACAAAGCCCAGGCGGGAAGCATAAAAAGGGAGTGATAGGGAATGTGACAAATAGCACCGGCAAAAGAGTCACTGCCACACAGATCTAGCTGATTATTTACATGTGAAAATGGGGGCTCAGTAGAGCCAGATCATCTGATTTTTAAATAAAATCTGGGAATCCAGAAATTTTATGTAAAATATTTCAATTTTAAAATGCTGACAACAAAGGAAAAGAAAAACAAAATCAGCATCAAACAAAACACACTAAAAGGGCAGATTTGACCCATGGGGCTGCACTTTGACCATCTCTGACCCAGGTCTTTGCTCTCCCAGTTTAGCGTGCTTTCACCAGTGATTTCTAGCAGCTCTCTGAAGCTCCCCTCATAGGTGCTCTAGGAATTGAGGGGGAGGCCAGGTGGCTGAGGTTCTGGTCCCTCCAATCCCAGAGCAACAAGGTCTTCATATAAGGATTGTTTGGAAAGAAGGGTTTAACTGGTGACGCTTATTTCACTATTATCTCCTTCAAAGATGATTAAAAACTTAAGATCCCTCCAACTGTTCTTGAGGCAAAAGCATTTTAATTTACAAGACAAGTGAAGAAAAATGAAATCGTAAAATAAAAGAGGAATTCCTACCTCAAGAATCAAGAGGGAGCTATCCTGATGGGCATTGTTTAAGTTTCCTCAATAATAGTGCAAATTAATCAGCTAATTTTGGCACTGCTTCTTGTTGAATATTAACTGTGAAATGTAGCTATACTCACATGTATGTACATGTTGTAAGAGAGAGAGGACACTCTACTTAGAGATAGAATTATCACTTTCTTCTTTCCTTTCCTTATGGCATTGAAACAGAACTGAGGCCAGCCATGAAGAAAGGATGAGTTATTGGAATGCTAGTGTCATTTGAGGTGGAAGTGGGTGTATGAGATGAGGGAGGTTATCAGTATTATCACTTTGGCATTCCTTCATGGTCTCAATTATTTGTGAGCCTCCTGACAGGTCAGTGTCATGTAATGTATAGTCATTTTTCCGAGGCACAAATTTTAATTGCACAATAAATGGTTATTACAGAGAAGAAGGACACTTATCTGTTGTGCAAGTTTAGACTGCCGTTTAGCATTTGCATTGATTAAATAGGTTAATACAGATAAAGTGTATCTAGCATAAAGACAATGTTTAATCAATAGTAACTGGTATTATTTCTTTATGTGTCTTTGCTGTTGTCTTCTTACTGCTGTGCTTATAATTCTTGTAAAGTTATACATTAGTGCAATTTATGGGGAAAATTATTTGCTGGCATGATATTCCAGAATTGGGAGTTGTCTAAGATACCAAGATCCATCCCTTGTAGATGTCAAGGGTTTATTCTATTTGTCCTTGGGATCTCAAGGAGGGTTGACGTTGTCAGCTACTATACAAACAGACCAACTTGGGTGATAATAACCTAATTTTTGAGAGGTAGGATACTGAAATTGAAGTTAAATTTCTCAGCATATTTTGAGGATGGAGATGATGGAAATGGATTCCAGTCTCTGCAGGGAAACAACTACATTCTAGCCCAGAGGGGAAGGGCTCAGAGCTCAAGGCTGCTTCCACATGGCTCGTTGAGGGTGACTGGAAGTTGTGTGAATCCTTTGAGACTCATGCTGTTTGGCCACATCACCCTTTGTCCTTCCTTATCATTATTATCTGAAGGTTTTAAGGATTATGTCCGGTCAATGATAATTTAATTACTAATTTGCTATTGATTTTCCCCCAAAAAACTTATTTTCGTGGGACTTAACTTTGAGTTAATGTTAATATAAAAGTCATGCTCATTTTTTGGTCTAAAGAATATAGAATAAGAGAAAAACTTATCTTGGCTCTGAATACTGCAAAATATGCACTAGAATAAGGAATATAAAGAAATGAAGAGCATCTTAGAACTTATTAAACTATAGTATTTTATAATTAAATGAAAACTAATAAGTGAAATATAAACTCCAGACTTGATTCTTTTTCTCTAAGGATACAGTTTTAAAAATTAACTGGAAAAATGCTCATAGAAAATTATTTTGAGAATTTATCCTTTCTGTTTAATTATTTTGCCCTTTTTAGGAATGAAATTTACTCAATGCAGTATTTTTTTCCTTAATATCTTATAACTATGCTTTAATAGCCTATCCAGATGGCAGACAAAGTGGTGTAGTAGTAAGGAATTTGGTGCCTGACTTTGGGGGCTTTGAATCTTTTTGGAAAAAAATCACTTTTATTGAGTTCTAATTCACATAACATACAATTCACCAATTTAAAGTGTATAACTCAGTGTTTTTTTAGCAACTTTACACAGTTGCTCAGTTGTAACAACAATCTAATTTTGGGACATTTTGTTCCCCGCCTAAAAGAAACTCTGTGCCCATTAGAAGTCACTCTCCATTTTTTTCCACCCCTTCAACTCTAGGCAACCACTAATCTACTGTTTTTTCCATAGATTTGCCTGTTCTGGTCATTTCATATAAATAGGATCAAACAATGTTTCTTTTTTTGTGACTGGCTTCTTGTGCTTAGCATAATATTTCAAGATTCATACATGTTGTAACATGTTATCATAGCTTCATTAATTTTGTTGCTGAACAATATTTTGTTGTGTGGGTATATCACATTTTGTTTGTCCGTTCACCACTTGATGGACATTTGGATTGTTTTACTTTTTTGTCTATTATGGATAATGTTGCTATGAACATTCGTGTCCAAGTTTTGGTGTGAACATGAGTCTTCAGTACACTTAGGTCTAGGAGTGGAGTTGTGGGGACAAATGGGTTAAACTTTATATTTAACTTTTTGAGGAACTGCCAAATTATTTTCCATATTGGCCGCACCAACCGTGTATGAGAGCTCTAATTTTACCTTCCCACCAGCAAGGTATGAGAGTTCTAATTTCTCCAATCCTCACTGATACTTCTTATTTTCCATTTTATTTGTTATTATAATAGCTACCCTAGTGAGTACAAAGTAGTATCTCATTGTGGTTTTAATTTGCATTACTCTAATGACTAATGGTGTTGATTGAGCATCTTTTCATGTGTTTATTGGCTATTTGCATATTTACTTTGGAGATAAGTCTATTTAAATCCTTTATTCCTTAAAAAAGGTGGGTTATGTGTCTCCTCATTGTTGAGTTACAAGAGTTCTTTATCTGTTATGAGCATTTACTTGAATGTCTAAAAGTTACCTAGTATGAAGAAGTCCTTGAATGATGTTGGATCCCTTTTCTTATTGCCCTTTTGATTTGGCTTTAATGTGCCTTCTTCTAAAGTTTATTGATGATCATGTATTTAATGTTTGTTTGTTTGTTTACTGTAATTTATTCTGTCAAAAGCCTTAGCTCAAGTTTATACTATATATATCATCTATGGAGATTTCAGGTTTCTCAGCATTTTCTCAGACAAATAATATGCTTAATCAATCAGTCAAATATCTGATGTTTATTTCATCTTAATTCAACAACTATTTATTGAGTACCTATTCTTGCTGATTGTTGTGCTAGAGATAGTTTTGCTAACAGGTTCTTTCCCTTACTGGCTTTGATGAAACAAGCTGCTATATTGGGAGCTGACCTATGGAGAGGCCCACATGGCAAAGAACTTAGTGCAACCTCTGGCTTAAAGCCAGCAGAAAATGGCAGTCAGTATGAGAATCTGTAAGGAACTGAATTCTGTCAGTCATCATGTGAGCTTGGAATCAAATCCTTCCCAATCAAGCCTTCAGATGAGACCTCAGTCCTGGCCAACACCGTAATTGCAGCTTCCTTAGAGACCTTAAGCAGAGGAGCCAGATAATCTGTTTCCAGATTCTTGACCCACAGAAATCTACAGAGATAATAAATGTGTTTTTTTTTTTTTGAGGAAGATTGGCCCTGAGCTAACTACTGCCAATCCTCCTCTTTTTGCTGAGGAAGACTGGCCCTGAGCTAACATCCATGCCCATCTTCCTCTACTTTATATGTGGGATGCCTACCACAGCATGGCTTTTGGCAAGCGTTGCCTTGTCCGCACCTGGGATCCAAACTGGTGAACCCCGGGCCACTGAGAAGCGGAACATGCGAACTTAACCACTGCACCACTGGGCCAGCCCCAAATATGTGTTGTTTTAAGCTGCTAAATTTGTGGTCATTTGTAGATAACTAGTAGGTAATTAATAGATAAGTGATGAACTATTTTTTAAACATATTAATTCATTTATCCCTCTTCTTTCTCCAGTTTCAATTTTGACACTATTGACATTTTGGCCTGGTAATTCCTTGTTGTGGGGGTGTCCTGTGTATTGTAGGATGTTTAGCAGCACCGTTACCCTCTACCCACTATGTGCCAATAGCACCCTCTCAGTTGTGACAACAAAAATGTCTCCAGACATTGTCAAATGTCCTCTGGGAGAATACCCTCTTCTCCTCTGCTTTGAGAACTGTTGTGTTCCCTCTGTTTAGAATACACTTATCCATCATCATTGCTTGTTGATCTCTTATGACACAGTTCAAATGCTATGTCCCTTGGCACCTGGACTGAGGAAAATTATATAGGTACACTCTTTCTGCTAGAGACTCTTCTCTGAATTTTTTCTGCATCTACCCTAATGAGGTTGGATTGTACATGATATAAAATACGAGGATGACCTCATTATTTATTATAATTTTTTATTATATAGGGTTGTGTAGATGTATATATGAACAATTCCTGTTCTCCAAAATTTACAGAATATTGATTTGAAATCATAATATGTGACCTCAAATAATAAATTTATGTAGTTGTTTATTTAAGTTGTCAAACTGTAGTAGGAAAGGGGAAAACAAATGCCATTGGACAAAATTTTTCATTAAAATTATGATAAATTTGAAAATATAATCATTGTCAAAAAAAATCAAGCTTGTCTTCTTTTACTGTTTTTACTAACAACTCCCTATGTGTGGACTTTATGAGACATTTTCGTTTTGATATCAAAGCAGTAACTTAACTCAATTCCATACATAATTTATTTTGTTTTTAAGCTGTGTCTGCATAAGCACATTTTAATGCATAATTGAGCTAAATTTCATTTAGTTTATTCCACTTTTGGAGATCATCTAACCTGTCTCTGAATTGCATTTATGAATGCTTTAGTAACTCAATAATGAGACATTGCAGTAATTTTCTTAAGTTAAAAAAAAAGGAATCTCTCAGGAGGGAGGGAGCTGCAGTGTTCTTGACTTTCAGAAATGTTTGCATTTCTAATTGTCTGAGAGGTATTTTGAGGGTCACATTTATGATCTCCTAGCCACTCTGCATGATTGTAAACTGAGATTTTTCAGCCATCTTGATTTACAGATTGATAAACTGATAGTCAACTTCAACGATTTCTCATAGAAATATCTTCTGGAAACTAAAGCTCAGCAGTCACTATATGAATTAAGATAAAAAAGCTATGCACTCTCATTTTCTCTAACTTGACAAATGGAATAGAGAAAAACTTTCTCTACTTCCTCTACTTTGCAATAAAAAAAAGACCATAATTTGAGAAGAATGTCTTCTTTTCAGTTGGCTGTTTGTAGATTTTAATGGACTTGAAGGCCGGATTTGATTGCTTTATTAACTTGAGTCCTCTATTGTTATTGTGATTTTGATGGTTCAGTTAATTTTTTATAAGATCAGAAACAACTCTTTGTATATAGAGCTTCAAGTTCATGGCTAGCTTAGAGATGGGGTGTATCCCCTAAACATTATATAATGATGCATAGTATTAGTTAAGACTTGAAGTTGCAAGTTTCTGGACATGAAACTCAAACTGGCATAAGCAAAATATGGAATTTAATACTTCATATAACTAAAGACTCTAGTAAGTACTGCTGGCTTTCAGGTAGTTTGACCCAAGAGCTGAAATGATGTCATCAGAACCCTGTTTCTCTCCATTCATTGCCTCTGTCTTCTCTTGTTTTCTGTGGTAACTAGGAGCTGAGTTTTTAAGAACATGGCAGGTGCTGTGTTATATTGCTGGAGTAAGAGAAGGAGCAGTTCCCTGGAGAAGAGGAAGGGTTTGGGGAATGTGGAGTTCTGTTCAGAACAAGAGATGGGTATGGGACAGACTAAAAATAGATATCTACTTCAGAAGCCAAATACTAACATATGACCTAGTAAACTGTCTGTAATCAGAGGAAAAGGAGTTTTAATTTGGATTTTTAATTGCATCAGATTTTAATAGCTTTATTCATGCATCTCAGTAGTAGGAATATATGTGCCGGGAAGACCAGATGTTCATCCTCACTGGGTGTCCTCCTTGAGAAATGCTTTGATGTCTCCTACCTGTGTTTACTTCTACAACACTAACTTATTTCTGCTCTACTTCTAAATGTATACATTTAAATATGCATACATTTAGAATTAGACTTGTTAATACAGTTTAGCAATTTGTGTATATGGTTCAGATTTGTTAATACAGTTAGAAATCTGTTTCTTTAAGATTTTTCATCTTTCTGATACATTTCAATATATGTTGCTTTTATTGCCTAACTATCAGAAGGAAATTTTGTTTTCAAGTTCTGGACATGAAGCTAACTGTTGCCCTATTTATCACCTAATCCATTCAGAATTTTGGAGTTTTTTTGTACATTTTTCTGAGGAGGCAAAAATAATTTTGGCAGAGTAGTTTCTTTTGCAAGTAAATTCTTAAGTACTGCATGTACCCTAAAGTTTTACTTTTGTTATTAAGCAACCTATTTTGTTCTGCACAAAGCGTGGTTTGGCCATGTATAAGGAAATTTAGAGGATTAGGGAGAAATCTATGAAATGATTTTCACCGTCTGCTCTTGATGTAAAAAGACGTAATATTAGCTGCTGGGGTATTTTTCTCTTTGTTTTCTCTTCTCACCTTATTCTACCTTTCTCATCATGCTTTATCTCTTTAACCAAGGTTTTTGATTTGGCACTCTCATGCTCATATGTATCTGGACCCCAAACCTGAAGTCATCCCATATGCCTCCATCTCCCTCAGCCTACATTAATTAGTCACTAAATCCTATTTGTTTTATCTCCTAAAATCTTCTAATCTCTCTGCTCCTTTTCACTCCACTGATCCAGGTCTCCACTATCTCTTGCTGTCTGTTGCCACTTTTCAAACTGGTCTCTCTGCTTTAAATCGCTCCCCACCCTGGCTCTCCCAACACTGGCCCCAACCCCATCTTAGCCCTGCAGTCAAGGCTATCTTTCTGATATGACTGTATAACTCCTTTTAGATGAATTCTCATAGCCTTCAGGATGCAGTTCAGATGCCATGGCTTGGCACATAAAGGGCTTTGTGTTCTGGCGTCTGATCGCTTATTCAGCACAATTTTCTGCCTTGGTGGCACCTGCCTCCTTTGCGCTAGACAAGTCAAATGCACCTGCATCTTTTTTTTCACACAGATCACTTTTGCATATGACTTTGTCCTGCCTCTTTCTCCTGCCTAGCTCAGTAACTCTTACTGTCCTTCAAAATTTGGTTCAATCATTACGTTTCTTTCTTCTAATGGTTCTCAAAATCACTGTGGCTGAATTCGATGCCCTTAATCTAGCCTTCCTAGCACCTTAGCATAGCACTTTTCACAGTGTCATGTAACTGTTGGTTTACTTGTTAGTCTTTCATATGATAATATTATGGCCTTGAGAGTAAGTTCTCTGTCTAGCATAGTACTAGGCCCTTAGGAAGTGCCCGCTAAATATTTACTGACTGAATGTGTGATGGTTAATTTTATGTGTCAACTTGGCTAGGCTATGGTCCCTGGTCATTTGGTCAAATACCAGTCTAGATGTTTCTGTGAAGGTATTTGGTAATGTGATTAACATTTATAATCAATTGACTTTCTGTAAAGCAGATTACCCTCCATAGTGTGTGTGGGCCTCGTCCAATCAGCTGATGGTAGTAAGAATAAAATCAGAGGTTTTCTGGAGAAGAAGGAATTCTACCTAAAGACTGTAACAGAAGTCCTGCTTAAGTTTGCAGCCTGCTGGCCTGCCCTACAAATTCCAGGCTCAACACCACAACTTTGACTCTTGCCTGAGTCTTTAGCTGGCTAGCCTGCCCCACAGATTTCAGACTTGCCAGCCTCCACAACCATGTGAGCCAATTCCTTAAAATAAATCTCACTGTCTTTGTATATGTAGATGTATCTATATCTATATCTGTATTTATATATGTATATGTGCATATCTATGTCATCTTGGTTCTGTTTCTTTAGAGAACCCTGACTGATACAGAATGTATTAATTAATGAATTGAGGACATTCTGAACATATTTTATTCCAGTCATTTGGAGAAATACTACAAATATTATAGTTTCTTATTCAAAGAAGTGAAAGAATACAGTTTAGCTACATCTAAGTTGAATTAAGCTGTTACAGGAAACTTTTTATTAAAAAAATTTGCTAAAAACTGTATGTGCAAAATTTTTAGTGGCCTAAGTCTGTGACATTTAAATATTGCATCTTTGTAGCAATTCGTAAAGTGAAAGTAGGGCCTTTCCACTGGAGGTTTAGGAAGGCCAACTTTAAAAAGTTGGGTTATGGTATTATTATTAGCATTCTTGGTTCTAAGCTTGCTTTTTGTTCATCAATATTTTTGGTGACAGAGTTCAGGTCAGTTTTGTAAAAATAACCTGAAATTCAAAATATGACTTGCTTTCCTATTTACATGTTTTTATTAAATGCCAAAAATGTGATAAAGTGTTGGAGTCCTTTGAACTAATTTCCATTCTTTTCTCTGAAATGAACTATGAGGAAATGGAGTGCAACAGTGGAATTTTACAGCTATTTAGGAATTGACTTGTCCTGTATCTAAGGCATTATTCACCTCAGTGGACAGACTAATTTTCTTTCATCTAGATATCAGAAAAATAGATTTCCCATATGAAGCAAAAATGAGCCAAAGAAAATAAGATAAATGTACCCATGTGAACTAATATCTCTCTAAACTAAGCAATAACTAGGATCTTGAAATTTAAACAATTGCCAAATGCCTATGAGATAAATAAATTTAAAAATAAAAATATCTTTATGGAAAGATGAGAGTTACAATCATTGCAAGGTAAGCAGTCTTCTTATAGGTCTTACTTTTGATGTTATCATGTACTTTTGACTTGATTGAACTTTGTGCCATTTGAGCTAAAATTTAATTCAGCATTTATTGTGCCTCTACTATGAATAAAGTCCTATACTAGATTTTTGGGTGACTCAGAGAAGATATGTAACTTGAAAAAGATTGAGATAGGAACAATAATAGAGGTACAAAAATGTTTTAGAGGGGACCCAGCCCTGGTGGCCTAATGGTTAAAAGTTCAGCTTGCTCTGCTTTAGTGGCCTGGGTTTGGTTCCTGGGCATGGACCTACGCCACTCTGCCAGTGGCCATGGTGTGCTGGCAGCCCACCTACTGAAAAATAGAGGAAGATTGGCATGGATGTTAGCTTAGAGCAAATCTTCCTCAGGGGAAAAAAAATGTTTTAGAGGGAAAATAGCTAAGAGTGAGACTAATTTCAAGTGGTAAAATTTGGTATGGTTTGCAGAGTTGGAATTTGAGCTGGACCATGAGAAACGATCCAGTACTTTGAGTAACAGATGAGAGTAGGGAAGAGATTTCCAAGTATCAGAACAATTTGTGCATCATAAGGACGACAGGGAAGTCAGGAGAGCATAAAGCCATTTGGAGCAGGGTTCCAAGTCCAGATAATGGTTTGGAGAGGGAAATTTTGGCACCCAGGAGACCAGTTTTAAGGTCATTTCAGTGATCCAGAGGAATGTTGATGGGAGAATCAGCTCAGACAGTGCTGATGGAAGGAGAAATAAGGGCATGCATTTGAAAGACAGTACAGAGATATATTTGATATTTTAAGGCCTTAGATAAGACGAACTTTTTTAAATGAAATTTTCCTTCTTCATAAACAGACTTTTGCTAATAATCTAAATTTGAAGAGGAAGAATTCAAATCTCACAGAAATTGAAATAATTATGATGAAAATACATGAGTATGCATCTATTTTTTACCTCTTCCAATAAAAAGGTGAATCTTCGGAGTGGAAAATATAATGTAAACTCCAGAATACTATGAAAAGACAAATAGGAGAGTGCTGAGTTGTTTTAAATTCAAATGTTTAGTCTTAATTAAACTGAATCCCAGGGTATGAAAGACCTTGTGGTTGTGGTTATTGGTGATTTTGAAGGGCCCTGCAGAAGATGGACAGGATACAGAGATGGATAACAACTCTTTCAATTGTGAAAGGTGTGTGTGTGTGTTAGATGTGGGTGGATGCATCTTCTGGGAATAGAATAGTGAATTTAACAACAATTAATAGAAGAATTCTGGAAGAGAAATTGAAGGGTAGATTTTTGTGTACATAGAAATAATGTATTAAATACTAGGAAACATCAGGGGTTCAAAGAACAAATTATACTCAACTTGGTACCTTTTTATTTAAATTTTTTCATTATGTTAGTAATATATGTTCATCCAAGAAAGTCTGAATCACCCAGAAAAGTATAACAAATCAAATAAACTAAATATAAACTTCATTGACATTTGTGTATATTTCTTGCCCTTATTTTTGGGTCTTCTATGTAACGTACTTAGAGGTCATTTTTAGATATAATTTTTATTAAATCCAAAAAATATGCAAATATCATTTGTTTTAAAAAGATTTTATCAAATGGTTCTCTAGGCTTATAATGAAAATTGGCAGTCTCTTTGCCTATTCTTTCCAGTCCTGGAAGCAACTACTTTAGACTTTTAGCTGTTTCTTTTGGAATTTACTGTTGTATTTACAAATAACAGATTTTTCTGTTATGACATGATTTTTCAGATCTGTTGACTTCCTATTATGGGAGATGAAAATTTGCTCTCTTGCTTCAGCACTGTCCCTTATCCCACTTCCCACTTATACACTTACCCACATCAACTTTGTTTTCTCCCATATTATTATGTCACAAATTTTGGTTAAATAAATATTTAGTGTCTATTATTATGATAATTATAAAATATTATTTCTAGTCCAGCTCTTCAATGTTTCCTTTTTTGTAAAATTTTTTGTTTTCAGTGGAGATCTTTTTTGTATGCTCAGTTTTTAATGTACTTGTCGTTAAGTAAATTGCTTGTCAGTTCATTCAAACACATGAGCCAGTCCTTCAGTTTCATTGTTTTCTTGGTGATATATTTGGGTGACGTGTCTTGGTGACATATCTGGAACCATCAGACCTCATGCTCCAATCTGGATGAGTTACTCTCTGAGTCTGCTGCTCAGCAGGCTTCCTCGGAATTTCTTCCCTTCATGGTCGTCCTAAGGATTACCTTCACCTTTTTCCTGAATTGGATCTCCTTTTCTGGATTTCATGTTTTCCTATCTGTAGATTTATTCCTTTGTTTTGGTGGAACAAATCCTCCATAGCTTCCTGAGAAATAACTCATGGAAGTATACTTTTTGAGACTTTATCCTATGTTTGAAAATATCCTTATTTTACCTTCACTCTTGATTAATAGATTCCAGGCATAGAAGTGTAGGTAGGGAATATTTTTCCTTCAGAATTTTGAAGATATTTCTCTACTTTCCTCTTTTTGGTTGATCTTTCTCTCTTTTTAAATAAAAGCAAATAAAAGTAAGTATGTATGTATGTACACATATATATACAGATTCCAACTAATCCTGTTGTTATTAGTCCCTCCTTTACCCCTACCTTAGTACTAATTTCCAGTTTCTGAGTCTTTCTGGGATTATACAGTGTAAATCAGCTAACATATTGGCTCCCTCGGCATATTTTTTTGTTCTGTTAAATTGGTTACTTTTTAAACTCAAAATTTTATTTTTATCATCTCTTTGCTGTCTTCTTCTTTCCCATATTCTTTGTCCTTTTGGTTTTATGACTCTAAAAATTCCTGGCATTGTAGTGGGATTTTGTAAAGGAATGGAGATAAACTCGTGGATTCAATATGCAACTATTTAGTCTCTCTAGAGTCTTTCTCCCACTTAATATTCTACTCTACAAAGGTCCCTATACTATTACACACTCTTGTGTAAACATTAGTTAAATAAAAATCAAATGTTTGCATAATATTGCATGAAATGAGTATGCCTTCTTTCTTAACCTTTCTTTTACTGTTACATATTTCAATATATTTTTTTCTTTATCACCAATGAGCATGTTTCTGTAAAAAATTTTCTCAGTATGTGGAAAATGATATTAACTAAGAAGGAATTTACTAATGGTAGGCTGCAGGATCCTATATTTGGTCCTGTCCTATTGATATATTTTTAGTGACTTTGATGAAGTAATCTTTCAAAGGCCTCTTTGCCTGTGGGATAAGGTTTAGGACAGATTCAATTTATTTTTCATGATTCCAGAAGGCAGAACTTGTATAAAAGTGTTAAGGAGATAGATTTTAGTTCAACTAAAAAAAATTCGTAATATTTAGAGTCATTCAAAACAGAAATGGACTGCTTAGTATGAAGGTTTTGTATTTGATTAGGTAATTTGACTTTTTTCATTATTTTGGCAGAAGGATGATCAAAATGAAATTTTCATATGTAATAATTTTTGTCATTTTATAAGTTAACAACTTCCTTGCATATATTTGTCTTTTTATTAATACACACATTTTGCCTAAATGGTCATCATTTTGCCTTAGTTACATGCTTAGAGTGGCCTATGAATTACGTGGAATTTGTAGATAGCAAAACTTCATTTCTTTATAAACCATCTGATACTACTCTGAGTGTAAAGTTCAATGTTTTGACAATTTGTAGAGTCCCTGAAGGAGACATGACCTTTAGTATTCTCCCTTGTGTTGCTAAACAGTTGGTCTGGTTTCACTGACTTACAACCAGCCTTTTCAAAATTGAACGTGGAATTAACACCTCTTGAAAACATTTGCCTGGGCCTTTTCAAATAGGGTTCATCTAAATCTAAATGCTCATAGCATTTCATGTTGACTTCTCTCACATCTTTTACCTGTTTTGACCTTGTATTTCTAGTGGCTAGGAAGAGCTAAATCTCTCCAGGGCAGCATCCATGACTGAGTCTTCTGAATTTCCTGAAAACCCCTACCCAGAGCTCAATAAGTATTTGTGAAATAGATTAAATTAACTATATACTTAAATCCGTATTTTGTGGTGATAAAAACACATTATATAAATGTAACAGAGAGAAAATAATATTTATTAACTGACATCAGAATTCCTGTTGTGAAGGGAACTGCCTTGTTTAGAAAAATACCTTCATAAACTGTGCTGTCAGGTGGCCAGTGATGCCCCCGGGAAAGCATGAATAAGAAATGAACAGGGATTTCTGGGTATAGAGGAGCAAAAAAAGAGAGGAAGGAGAAGAGGCAGATAAAGGTGTCTGTGTTGCTGGGAGAAGCTGCCAAACCACACCACAGGAGGCTGTAGGCTCTGAAGGAAGTGGGAAATTCCGGCTTTGGGGTTGTTAATAATATCCAAGAATGTGTATAACTCATATTCCAAGTCGAATTGTTTATGTTGCTCTATGTAAACCCCCTGAGTACACAACTCCAGGGGACATGATTCCCTGAACACAGTAATATTGAACCTACCAGTACAAGCCCAAACCTTCATTCAAGGCTGCCACAGAGACTGATCTTCAGTGAGTAGTTTGGAGAAGGAGTGATGGATGAAATTGGGCTGAGTCCCACATTTGATTTGGTATAAAGCAGAAAGAAGAGAATAGCTACAGGAACCGAGACATAAAAATCAGAGACTTGGAGCTGTCAACGAGAGCTAACAGAGTTCATTGGATTTCATATAGCACTTGGGAGAAGGGATAGTCTTTCTAATTTTATTTCCAACTCAAAGGCTGTATGAACTGAGGTGATACCTTGGTAACATTGGCATGGCTGAGATTATCAAAGACTTAAGTCCTCTTCACCTCTCCAATGATAGGAAATACAATTGTCTGACATCTGGCTGGAAATTCAGTAAGGGCCAGAAAGTTACCAAATCGTATAACCTATGATATCACTGGATTTAAGTGAGTTGCCTCATGATAAAGCAAGATATCTTAGAAAAAATAAGCATACTTTGTGTCAGGTGATGTTTAAGGACTTTCCGTACTTCATATGTGGACCTTTTATATATATTAACTCTTCACAACAAGCTTACAGGTAGATTGTTATCTTAATTTGACAGGGGAAACTGAGGCTTGGAAATGTAAGTCAGTTGCCTAAGCTCCCAGAGCCAGTAAATAGCAGGGCTAAGATTTGAACCTAGGTATTCTAATTCCAGAGGCCATTTTCTCAATAACTATACATTTCTGTACTACTATACTTTTTAGCATAGTCAAAAGTCTGAGTCACAAAAGAAGGCGAAACCATCTTAAGGTTTTAAGTAAAAAGAAAGGTAGGTCAGCAAGTGAGAATAGCTCTGCCTAGCTGTTCAGCACTGTTGTCACTTACCTATGGTAGGAATTGTTGTGAGTTATTTAATGCTTTGTTTCTTGAATTTTAAAATGAGAACCATGCCCGCTCTTATGCCTTTCATGGAAAAGTTTTGAGAACAAATGAATACATAGTTGAAAGATTTCATGAATGTAGAGAAAGGTCCTATAGAAATTACAGGGTCACATATGAATACTACAGATAATTTGAACCTTCAGCTAATGGTCCAGTGGAACTGGATAGTGTCTTAACAACTCTTTTGATTTGAAAGACGGAAACTACAAGTAATTCAAGCTTTGAAGGATATTTCCTATATCTTGAATGTTTGTTTAGTGATGTAATAAGCTGTAAGGAAGAACAGATGCTGGATTGAGTAAGCCCTTGGCCTTAGCCAGACTTAAATTTTTTCTTGTATTTCTAATTTTCAATTTATTGTTTTACTATGTCATCTGTGCACACTAAATTCATCATGTAAACAGGGCTTAGGATGTTCCTGTTTGTTAGTAATCCCCAGTGTGGCCAAAGGCAAGAGTCAGAGAGGAACTGGCAAGCCAATTAAAGGCCTTGGATCAGAGTCTATAGGAAACTAAATGGTGGCAGTCCATCTATCACCCATGTCGTCTGGCAATTTCAGTGCAATTACACTAGGCTCAAGACACTAAACATAAAGTGTTACTTGGGCAGATTTAAAATGGGTGAGATGGAAGCCTATGGCACTTTGCTGGAATTAACACAACAGCCGCTGTGAAGAGACAGAAAGAGTACCAATGTATGTTGAGTTCCTGAGAAATAGCTATTTGAGCAAAAGCTCCACAATGCAATATAATAACATTATTTTCCATTTATCATTCAAAGTATAATGACTGCTTCCCGTGAGGGCAGAGATCTTTGTAAAAAGGAAAGGTTGTTGTGATGAAGGCAAGGAAAGACTAAAAAAGGGAAAACAAGATCATCTAAAAAGAAAACTTAAGTTTGTGAAAAAGAAAATACTTGGACTGTATTGTATTATTCATTCTTAAAAGTATAATTGGGGCCAAGGGGAGGGGAAAAGATGATGAGGGGGAAGGAAGAATAATGTGAAAAAACCAGTCTCCATCTTCCTTGAGAAATGTTGATCCAGCCTGAGATAGATCTGGGTGATGGTAATTTACACTGAGACTCACAGAGATTTCATCCAATTTTACATAACAAGGTTGGTAAGTTTTAACGAATCTTCCAGCTATTTTTTTTCCTTAAATTTTTTTTAGGAACGAGTGAAGAGCTCTTTGCAAAATGGAGGCTTACATGTTTCTTCACTAGCTCCTCTTGTGTGATTTATGTGGAAAAAGCCCAGTGCTAGATACCATGAGACTGTGAAAACAAGACTTTGACCCTGCCCTCAGGGAACTTACCATTTTATAGGGGAGATGACCTATACTTAAATTAATATTAAAAAGCTAGAAAATGGTAAGCCTAAAAACATAGCTCAGATAGAGTGTCATGGGGGCTTAGAGTTGGAAAGATGACTTGCATCAGTGAAGATGTGAGAAGGATTTATGAGGAATTCAGGAGGGTGTGCCAGGAAGAGTGAATATAATTGTATTTGGCTAGATAGAACCTAGGGTAGGATATAACATTACTTCTGGTGGTTGACGTTTGGGATTGCAAAAATGGTTCCTTCTCTGTGGTGGAGTGGAATTTTTG
Source organism: Equus quagga (assembly GCF_021613505.1). Lineage (NCBI taxonomy): Eukaryota > Metazoa > Chordata > Mammalia > Perissodactyla > Equidae > Equus > Equus quagga. Next base: position 40,633,763 of record NC_060270.1, read on the forward strand.
AGAAGTACTGGAACATGATTTAGTAGCATATGGGCCTGATTTCATGGGCTCTAGGCAACAACAGACCACCCCCTACCTTTGATTTGGCCTAGGGGATTTTATCCTGGATCCATTCTACGGTGTTGTGTCAGAACTCAGAAGAAAGAAAGACTTCTTTCCCATGTTGAATTCCATTCCATGCACAATTTTTAGTTATGTGTTTGCTTTTACATAGAGATTTAGTTCTAAAAGATAGTGATTTGCTTTTAAAAAGATCCTTGGATGGCACATACTGTAAGAAATTCAGTTTATTTTTAATATATTTGTATTAATTCTGTTGGACAGAAGATTGATTAGAGGAAAATCTGTTAATATTTAATAACACCTGCTTTTTATGACACTGCATGCTCATATATAATCACAGTGAAGAATCAGAGGGCAGCTTATATTACATAATATGAAATATTTTAAAGAAATTTAATTTTGAATTTTGCTTTAGGTTTTTACCTTTTGGGCTTTGTTTAAATAAAATTCAATGCTCAAGAGACCCTCAAATCATTTGGAGGTATATATATATATATATATATATATATATACAGAAACACACACACACATGCAAAATATAATATAAAAATTCTCTAGTAATTTATGAAATTAGAGGAAAGAAAGTTAATCAACCCTAGGGCTCCTATCTTAGTGATTTAGTTACTTCATGTCCCTAGGAACCCTGATCAAGTCTTAGTCTGCAATTATTACAAAAGGTACAGATTTTTTCCCTCTTAATGGGGAGATAATAGTGAATACCTCTTCAGCATCTCTCCTATTCATTGCCTCCTTCCTCTAACAAGTGCCAGATCTACTTCACACTCTCATTATCTTTTTTCTGGACTATAACAAGAACCACCTAATTGGTCTCACTGCTTCTGTTTCTCTCCCCTGTAATCCAACCCAATTCCTGAGATGCTAATCTTGCTGAAACAAAGCATGGATAATGTCATTTTCTTGCACAAAATCCTTCAATAATTCCCTATTACAACCTGATCTAAGCTCAGATAGCTTGCCAAAATTTGTAAGACCATCACAGTCCAGTTCCTTCATCTATCTTATGTGGTCTAGTTAAAGTTGGTACCTTCTCTGTAAACATTCCCACCTCCACACTCAAGCACATGCTATCTGGAAAGTCCTCCCTATATTTCTAGTTGCAGAAATCTTCAGCATCCTGCAAGGTCTGACCTTAGCAAGTGCTTTCACCGTAACTCTATTATGCCCCAGCTCAACCCAATTCAGCCAAGAGGAAGTGACTTCTTCCTTTGAATTCCCAAACTCTTTCTTTGAGCCACCCTTATAGCAGTTACCACATTCTGCTTTGCATTATAATGATTTGTGCACTTATTTAAGCCCCTCCTATACTGTAAAATCTTTGAAGACCAAGATCACATCTCATCTTCCTTATATCTCCTACAGTACCTATCCCAGTGGCCGGCACATTGTTGTTGCCTAATGAATTCTGTTGCTTAGAAGATGTGTTTAATGCAACATTGACTTGCCCAAAGGTTATGGTTGCCATACATCTTATTGGGAGAAATGGGGGGCTTCCAATAATTTCTTCAAGTTACCTGTCCTGAAACTCCTGATTCGTTTCCGGCCATATTTCGATGTAAAATATTTTAATTAGAGTTGATAAAACTGGACACAACATCAAAGAGTGGCAGAAAAGGAAATGATGCAGATTGTACTTGTGAATTTGTTGAGCTCAGGATAAGGAAGCAGCATCTGTTCCAGAAATATCTACTAGTTAAGGTCCAAGAAGTCAAACATACCTAACCATCCTGCATGTCACATTCTTTCAGCAAGAGGTGCCAAGAAGAAAAGGAGCAATCTACCATCTGCTAAGCCATCTGTTTCATAAGACCCATTCCTTATTTAGTGTGATCAGGGTTTTCATTTCTTTAAAAAAATAATTTTTTAAAGACCCCAAATAAGAGCATATGATAATATTATCTAATATCCATCCCAGTTAGCAGCAGCTTCTATTTATCTCAATATTGTTTTCCTGTTGAATTATGTCCTTTACTATGTGTGTAGTGTGGAAAGAGCACAATCTGTGAATCAGAAGCCCTGAATCTGAATCCTAACTCTGCTTCCTACTAACTTATCTAAGGCAGTTGCCTACATCTGACCTTAAACTTCTTCCCATGTAAAATGGAAATAATATTTACCTCACAGGATGTGAGCTAAAATGTAAGCCCCATGAAGGCAAGAATCTCTATCTGTTTTGTTTGTTGATGAATCCCAAGCTCCCAGAACATTGTTTGACACATAGAAGATGCTCGTTAAATACTTGTTGAATGTGGTAATACTGAAATAAAATTGATCTTATAAAAATGTTTTGAAGATTATTATCCAAATAGTAGAATTTTAGGATTAGAAGCATAAGGATCACCTAATTCAGTCTCCTTGGTATGTAGATGAATAAACTGAGGACCAGAAAGATCGACCTGCGCAAGATGTTACAACCACACAATTGAGCTGGCACAGAAATCCAGACTTCCTAAATTCTAGTTCAGTTCTATTTTATCAAACCATGCCTTCTCCTTCTTTTAAAAATTGTGTATCAATCCATTACTTTAGTACCGTGTTTTACACACTTCAGTCTTGTGTACACCAACTTTTCAATTTTTGCGATACTTACATATGTAATTACTTACTATTCTTCTTTAGGTCGATCTAAATCGTTAAACTTAAATACTGTATCTGTGTCTTGCCTTAAGCAATAATGTCCATGAAATAATTTGTTGCGCGAGTAATGTTTTTCCTAAATATATTAAGATAAAAAGGTACACTTAAGTACCACCTAAAATTGTTTTGCCTATCTCTAATAGTACTTATTTCATATTTTTAGAGAAATACTGCCTAGGAATATCTATGATGTTTTATGGCTCTATATGAATATTTTTCATGGAATAAAATAGCAAAGAAATTTACAATACAGTCAACTCACAAGTTTTTATGTTAGAGAAGTATAGATAACTAAAAATATAAAATAATTAGAAATTCAGCATACATTTTTCTCCCTTTGTTCTATATCAGTGGAGATGAAGAATAAGACTATCATGCTATTGTAGTGGGGAGAAATTCCATAGTTAGAAATTTGGACTTGCAAAAAGGAAATTTATTTCTTTATAATCACATTTAGTTCTTGAGCCTCCATTTCTGCTATTGGTGGAGAATTTAATCTAGTCCCTGAGAGGTCAGCATAGACACTTATGAATTTTGTCTCACCCATGGGTTTTTTTTGGATAAATATATCATCAGTTAAGAGTCTTTTCTTTTCCCTTCCTCTTTCCTTCTTCCATGAGGGAATCTAAGTTCATCCCAGGATAGAGTGGGTGGCGCAGATGGTGTTCATATCAAACGGAGCCCAGGTTCTCTTCTTTTCTTCCCTCTCTCTTTGCAGCTTGCTTTCTTTTCAGTCCAAAGGTTTTTTTTTTTTTTTTTTAAGATTTTATTTTTTCCTTTTTCTCCCCAAAGCCCCCCAGTACATAGTTGTATATTCTCCGTTGTGGGTCCCTCCAGCTGTAGCACGCGGGACGCCGCCCCAGCGTGGCCCGACGAGCAGTGCCATGTCCGCACCCAGGATTCGAACCAACGAAACACTGGGCCGCCTGCAGCGGAGCTCACAGACCCAACCACTCGGCCACGGGGCCAGCCCCCCAAAGGGTTTTTAAAAAACATTTTTTTTCATGTGTGTAGGAAAACCAGGCTTCTACATTATCATTCATTATTTCACATTCTATAATTTATGGTGTGCCCTCTAAGTGCTGTGACCACCAAGCTTTTAGTCTTTTTGGTCTCAAAAACCACTTTTCTTAAGAGCCCACCTCTTGCAACTGAAACCCTTGCCTTTTAAGCCTGTTAGCTCTCTTGTGGGCTCTTTGGAGGTTACAACCTGAACATGAAAATTCCTGATCCTAAGTACTTCTTGTGGTAATGTGCGTCTCTGAATGAATGGGGACAGGGTCACAGAGAGAAGTGGAGTAGCGGGGAGGCACATCAACTGATACTTAAAAGTCTTGTTCCAAAACATTATGTACACAAATCCTTCATCTGTGTATGCACCTTAAACTGTTACTTTATTATGTTTTTTTTGGCAAAAATAATTCTAATCTCTAACTTTTTATTTTTTCTTCAATTCTCATTTTTAAAATCCTTTAACAAAATTGCTGGCCCTCTGTAGGATCCTCATATTGTATGGGTACTTTATAACCATAGTTATAAAGTAGAATTAACATCTATACTTTTGTAGCATTTTTAGTTTTGATTAGAAAATCTTTTGTTATAAATATGTCTAATTTACCCCATAATTCTGCCAGGGAAGAAGTATTATTTACAATGACAAGGAACTTGAGGCCAGAGAAGTCTAACTATAAAGTAATAAGACAAATTTTTTTTTTTTGCTAGGAAAGATTCTCCCTGATCTAACATCTGTTGCCGATTTCCTCCCTCTGTCTTTTGTTTTCTCTCCCCAAAGCCCTAGTACATAGTTGTATATTCTAGTTGTAGGTCCTTCTAGTTCTTCTATGTGAGCTGCCACCACAGCATGGCTACTGAAAGACGAGTGGTGTGGTTCCCTGCCCAGGAACCAAACCCAGGCCGCTGAAGTGGAGCTGCCAACGTTTAACCACTGGGCAGTCATGGCTGGCTTGACAAATTTTTTTTAAAAAATCATAACTGAATACATTTCATTTGAAATTTCTTGCCTTAAACATTAAAACTTCATTCAGAAATTTAACATATTTGATACTTTATCTTTCAAAGGTCCAAGAGGACAGATTTATAACTCAAGTGAAGAAAACTTCCTAAGAACTTTAGCAATTCTTATAAACTTAATAAGTTAAACTTATAGAGAAACATTATCTTAAGCATCCTGATAATGTTTACAAACTTGTAAAATTCTCCTATATCCGAGACCTTAAAGCCACAACTTAATATGTCAGATTTTCTCAGACATTATGAACATTTTAGATAACACACGGATTATCTTAAAGTGAATATAAAAAATATGAATACTAAGAGTTTGTCATGCTCCATGCCTTCTGTATTTAATTCTGAAGCTTCCCAGAGTTGTAAAGTCACTTAGCCAAGTTAAAAGGAGCACATTTTATAAGATTGAAAAACTTGATATTTCAATATGTTTGTTTAGAGGTCAGACATTCTAGGCTGGACCTGAAGACTGTAAACTTCCGTGTGATTCTACCCAAATTTTATACGGACATTCTAGAGTCATTCTTATAGTCACTGAACGTGGCGGCCTGGAATTCTACACTCTTATTTGGGATTTAGTTTTGCAATCCCTTACCCAGTTCTTTTATAGTCTTTTTCATATTTTATCTTCAGCATCACTTTATTAGGTTCAACTTATAGTTTTACACCCTGATTAGTGTTTGCATTCTTTTTTGGTTCAACGTCTTTTCTTCCAAGTGTTATTTTTTTCAGTTTTATAATAGTTTTAATTTATTTTGATTGTTGCTCAGCCACAACTCTATAGTCATTTTAATGACAGTTATTTTCAGTGTGCTCTTTAAATGCTTCGTCAGATCTGTCAAGTCTATTAATAAGTTTTTCAGATGTTCAAACACAATTCCAAAAACTCTTGTCAGTTTGTTCTCCTTTTCAGCCCTGCAGAATTCCCTCCTGAATGCCTCTGTCCCCTGCAGCAGCCTGACTGGCTGTTCTTTGGCCAGGTGCAAGCTGTCATCCTGACATTTTTCTTTCTTGCTCTCCTGTTTCAGGTCCCCTGTTTTCTGGGTTCCTGTTTGTTCCTCTTTCTTTATGTGAATCCTCATTTTACTGAAACATGTGGTCTAATAGCTTCCTGTTGCCTCCATACTTGGATTCTGTGGGAGAAATTGGTTTGTTTCTTGTTATCTAATTTTGCAAGCACTGAGATGTCAACTTTGTTACTATTTCTAGTTACTATTCCTGTCTTTGCTTTCCCTCTTCTAAAAGTTTACTGACATCCCTTGTCTACTTTGGTCTCCTCTAATGTCATTATAATGGAATTTATATTATATTTAACTGGAAGTTTCTACATTTCATTTTAAATTTCTTCCCTCTCACCATTCCCTTCTTACCACCAATCCCAAAAAAGTGCCCGGCAGAGTAGATGCCACATATTAATGCTCATGTTTGTTAAGTGAAAGAAGTATGTGAGGTTGATATTTCTATGTATTATGGCAGAAAAGACTTCACTATTTTCTCAAAAAATGTATCACATTATTTATGTATAAGTTCAAAAGGAAAGTTATTTTTTCTTTTTAATTCTTATCAACAGGCTATTGTTTGCAAGGTTGCTGTTGATTTTTGATAAAGATATTGAACGAACATTAAAGAATCTGAGAACTTAATCAATAGGAATGAAATTTAAGTAGTGGTGGTAGGTGGTTCCTGCTAGGTAACTAAAAACTGACACAGGTCCATTCGAAAGCCATGCATAGTTCTTAATAACTTTTTTAATTAGGTCAAAAAGAGTGACAATGGCAAACATTAGAATGCCTATACCTGAAGCTCTCCTGTTCTTTATACACTGAGTGATCATATAATTTATTTTCCAAACTGGGACTATTTTGATGTGAAAGGGAGGGAGGGGCTATCAAGTATGCAATATTAGGTATAAACCAGAATTGTCCTGGGTAAACTGGGATGCAAAGTCTCCTTGCTGATACTGTAGATTGAGAAAGACCCAGACCTACAACTAACAGAGGAGGAAGTTGGGGTAAGGTTCTGGGGGATATCCAGGATATTGGTGGTTCTGTAATGTAAGTAAGATTCAGGACTGCTATTTTAGTAAATAAAACAGACTACTATATATTGAGTTTGAAGGGATATATTCAATGAGTAAATTAGAGTAACAGTTTTTTGAAGTTTAAGATTTATCATCCTCCAGAACAGTTTAAACTTATTGGAAATAAAAGATTTCCCTCTACTTAAAGTGGTTAATCAGCTGTGTCATAATGAGAAGGGAACCCTCTGCACAGTGCCTTCACTAAGAGGTAAAACATAACAAAACAAAAAACCCAACTCCCTCAAGAAACAAAAACAGAATCTTCAATGCAAAATGTAATGTGCCTCTTCTTTCCTGTATTTTCAAAATAGTTCGTTGTGCCATTCACAGATACTACTTTCATTGTAACCAAGTAATATCCTTTTTGATAAAAAAATGTTTCTGTATAAACTTTGAAACTTAATTCTGTCAATATAATTAAATAGACTATTTCTTGTCAATATGAATAACTTGGGAAATATCAGGCAAACTTAGAACGATTTTCAACATCATTAGACGTTAGCAAAATTACTGATTTACCTATTCTATTTTAGCCATTTGAGTGACACTGAGTTGTGCTGCCTCATTTGAATTTTGTTTCATCTTTTTCCTGAAGTAATTTTTTATTGGTTTTAGTTTGGATAAACATTCTGCCAAATAGTATATGTATATGTGCGTGTGTGTGTATACACATACATACATATACACAGTGCCAGGAAATGTAAAAAAATTAGTAAAGAACATACTTAAGAAAAACTTGCATTTATTTCCTAATATTTAATAAAAACAATTGTCCCAAATTGGCAGATAGTTTCAAATTTTTTCAATTTTGCCTTTTGTTGACTTTACTCAAAGTAGTAATTATTCTAATAGATCTCTTGAAACTTTTGCTTTCTGTACCTTTTTCACAATGGCATTTTCACTTGAAATAATTGGGTTAGAGCAAGAAATGTCAATAAATTCTTTTTAGTCCATGAAATCTCATATCTAACTGGATAGTTATTATATAAAATTAATTATATGGTGAAAATATTGAATTATAATTTATTCACATAAAAACTGCTAAAGAATGAGAGCTATTACCTTGATGGTTAGAATATTGATGGGCCTAAACAGACAAAGAAAAATATTTGAAATATTGTATCTTGGTGAAATTTTTGGGCAATGGTGTTTTTGATGAAGAAAATATTATTAAAAAATCAATGATCACTTAACTGTAAAGACAATAACATTGCCCGTTACGTATCAAATCATGATTCTAATGAAGATTTGTGTCTTTTTGTTTAAAAGGCTGCCAAAAATCAAGTAACTTTTAATTGCTGAAACAATTGTTTTTGTTCCTGTTAAGAAAGGATTTTGAATCCTTTCTTAACAAGATTTTGTTTAAACAGGATTTTGTTTAAAAAATAGCCAAGGGCTGGCTGGTGGTACAGTGGTTAAGTTCGCCTGTTCTGCTTCGGCAGCCTGGGGTTCGCTGGTTCGGATCCTGGGTGCGGACCTGGCACTGCTTGGCAAGCCATGCTGGGGTAGGCTTCCACACATAAAGTAGAGGAAGATGTGCACAGATGTTAGCTCAGGGCCAGTCTTCCTCAGCAAAAAGAGGAGGATTGGCAGCAGATGTTAGCTCAGGGCTAATCTTCCTCAAAAAAAAAAAAAAAATAAAAAAGAATAGCCAAGAGTTTTCATGGGGGTTTAAATATGTCCGTCATACTGGCAAGATTTATATTCTCTTTTTGCACCTTAAAATAATCAACGTGTGCTAAACCCTATTCTAATGATGTGGAATAATACATTCAGAGAACAAATTTAACAAGTACACTATCTACTGGGATATTGTTTTCATGATCATGATTATATTTTCTTCATTACAGTATAACTTGGGCATGCCTACCATAGGATTTAGCATATAGCATAGCTGTCAGAATAATTTGGTAACGCACTAGTAATAGAGCAGAGATAAACTTAGCATCTGTGAAATTGCATCTACTCTGCTTTCACTGAGTCTTGGTACTAAAGCAAACCATATGTGCTATAGATTGCAATAGAAAAAATGGAAACCAGTTAAATATTCATTAATAGATTGCTGGTAAAGGAAATTCTGGGGTGCTCACTTGGAAAAAGGCCCTTAGATCATATTGATAAATGATAAAGAACGAGTTGCAGAACTCATGCTGTTTAAATTTGCTTAAAATCTATTATACACATATATAAGCTTGTATCTATATAGGAAATTTCTGGAAAGAGCTATGTGGAGTGAAGAGGAGGTTGGAGGAAGGAGAGGAGGCTTTTTTTTATGTTATAGCTTTCTGTAAGACTTACTTTTTAAAAACAGTCATGAGCAGCATTACCATTATTGTTTTAAAATGAATTGATTAAAAACAAGAGACTCTTGCATAGATGAGGAGACATTTTACAAAATAAATACAAATTACCAATAAACCACAGAAAAACGATGCCAGTATCTTAAGACTGTAGCCAGATTTTTTAAAAGTCTTGCCAAAGATGAATTTTGTTTCAAAAACAATTTTGCTTGATTAATAATGATGTCATACTGATTTCAAATTATAGCCTAGTCATAGTCATAGCCACAAACAATCTATTAAAACTTTTAATTCTCATGAACGCCAATACAAAACACATTGGTGAGGTCATCTAGATTTCACTATTGATTCTTGCGCTAAAAATTACAGTGAATATCACAGGGTTATAAAATCAAGAGAAGCCATATTGTTATCTGTAGAAACATGTCTTACCTCTGCTTTGTTCCCCCAAGCCAGCAATACTGAATATTGTCTACATGTTTGGAGCCTCCTACCAAAACTTGTAGTAGTCCACACTTTTCAAGAAATAGGTTCTTTACAATTGGACCAAAACATGAAGCATTCATGTGTAGCTTCCTCTGAGTACTGCATATGATATAGTCTTGTTGACTTTTCTTGGCTTCCCAGCAATCTTTATCAGATCCACTACAGGCTATAAGACCTGAAGTTTCACAGGGCAGGCAGAGCACATTTTAATCTGTACAATTTGTGGATAACTCTCCCAGAAGGCAGTGAGGAAAAGGAGTCCTATACTCCCTTTTCACATCTTTGGCACTCAATCCAGCTGTTTGAACAACTAGATTTGGAGTAACGGAACACATGGAAAGGAAAACAATAACTTTCAACTATGAGATCTATATCTAAACAGTTATTGATAATGAAGAAATCTTTAATTATAAATGGTCAACAATGCTGGATTCTTGATTAGAAATATGACCAGCCATTTCAAACTAGTGGTTCTACGGCCAAATTCAGCCTGCAGATATATGCATTTGGCTTGATAATCTTTTTAAAACCTTAAATTTGAATGCTTTTTCAGGCCAATTATGTACACTGTAGCTCATCACAGGCAGCACCACTTCCTAAATTTTTATATCTACCCCTTCCCACTTACATCTACATACCTGTCTCCTGGAGGAGTTTGCGAATGCTATAGGCTTTAAACTTTCTTAGTTTCTTGTCAGTTAATAGTATTAAACTGCAATTAACAAGCAACGGGGGAGAGATATAGAGATCATAGGGAAGTAATCTTCCTAATTCTGATCCGGTATGGATGGAGATTTGCAGATTATTTCCAGATCTGGCCTTTGCTTACTGAGCTTTCTGAGCTTCCAAAGGGTTTATTAATCATGTAAATATCAAATGACTACAGAATTAAGACCTCAAAAGGGAGAATACATACGTTAAGAAATACTCGGTTTGTCTTATTACATAGGTGCATCAACATCAGAAATAAATTCTTGTTGTAGGTTACAGGATATTCAGAATCCTGGCATTAACTGAACTGGCTGTGGCCTACCCACTCTTACTTCTACCAAAGTTAAGTTGTCAAGCTTTCTGATAAAAGAGGTTTTTAAGCTTTGAGGGTGAGTGACTTCATCCTCCAAAATTCATCTTGTTATAAGCAATCATGATAAGTCTGGGAGGAGCTTGGGCATTTCGTTTTCTCGCTTGCCACATTTCAAGTGAGAATTTTCAGTAATTGCACCACATAGTCTATAATGTTTAGAGGGTTAAAGAAAATTCAAACCTTTGTCTTTTTAAATTTAGGATTCTACAGCTGTTGAATTACCTATGTTGACAGGGATCTACTGATCTAATTGTTCCAGGATATGGTGCAGCTTGGCTGACCCAGTTTTGGGGATGGGAGGATTAATGAGCTCCCTAAACCAAAACTTCTGAGGAAAGGGACTTTGGAGGAATCAGTAAGTATCCTAGTTATGCAGTTGCTATTAATGGCTGAATTCTTTGTTTCTTGTTTGGTTAACAAAATGAGACAGAGAAATGGACAGATTATTCTACTGATTGCTTAAACACTCAATTACCTGGAGACACCTTGCAGGAAGCTGGGAGAGGTTCTGGCTAAGTCGGTGGGCTCTGTGGTTAGAGGACCAGGGATTGAAGCCTGGTTCCTTCACATACAATTGACTTGGACCTGATCTTACCCATCTCTCTCAAAGATCATCAGTTGATATGAGGGAGGCGGTAAGAGGAGGGGCTAAGCATGTGAGATCTGGCATCAGACTGCTGGTTTAAATTCTGCTCCTGTACCTCCAAGTTGTGTGATTTCAGACAAGATAGCCAACCTCTCAAAGTTTTAGTTTTGTCATCTGTAAATCGAGTTAATTATAGCAGGCTTCGGTTTATTTTACTGAATATTAAATGAGACAGTGACAGGAACATGATAAATGTTCAATAAATTATTCTCTTCCTCCTCCCCCTCCTCCTTTTTCTCTTACTTTTTAGTAGCAGTAGAGACAATAGTAGTAGTAAAAGTTAATGACATAATTTCTCTGGTCAGAGTAGAATTAGATGTAGGGAAACATTATCCTGAAAGACTCACATGTCATCAGGAAGAAAATTTGGATTCAGGGAACATACTTGAAGAGGGAAGAGAGAGAAGCAAAGAAGATGGAGCTATTGGATGTTGGGAGTGTTATTTGGCCAGATCAATCACATCGCTGGTGGGGTAGGCACTGATATAATGTTTGGAAAGAAGAGGAGATCAGCTATGAACTTGAGATGATGAAAATATTAGAATTTGAGACTGGTCTCATATTTTGGTTACTTTTCTCTGCAAAGTCTGTAGCTTATTGGAAATGAAATCTCAAAAATTGTGAAAGAACTGCTTCTGTGTTATAAAGCGTTCCTTTTTGAAAAACTGGACTGAATACTTGTTATTGATCTATGTTCCTATGTAACCAGCGTAGAACTAAAGGGGGCCCTTTCTTTCATGAACCAATTTTCTACTCACTCCCAGCTATCCCACCAGCATTGGCCAAGTTTCCATGAGGGACCTGGCTCCTGGAAGATGCCCAGTAAATGTCTTTTGAATTGAGTCACTTCCAACATTGACATGTTCTTTTTTGTAAGAACTTTACTTCCAATTTCTTCTGTAGTTTCCACCTAGTCTAAAACAAGGTCAGACACAAATATTTTTCTTGAATTCGCACAATTATACAAGGTATCAATTTCTCTTTGGTTCTATTTTGTACTTGAAACCAATTATAGGGCAGAGTTTATCTACCCATTAACAAAATTGTGAACCATACTCTGTGTAGACTCCACAATGATAGTTTTTTTTTTTTGCCTTGAGTACAGTTACAAGTGAAGATATATGTAAAATATTTGCTCCTAGTTGACATTATCTATCTAAGAATAAATTTAATAAAGGAGTCAGAGAAAATGACTATTGATACGGATGAGTATTTCTTTAAAATATTGGAATTTTCTGAATGTGGCTAGTTCTTTTCACCAAAGCCAATCCATTTGACAAAAAATGTGAAGCAATCCTTAAACTATAATTCTGGTATATTGATTTCCTTAGTAATTTCTCTCCTTTTTAGCAAAATCATTGGCCTGAAATTGGCATTTATTATCTATGTTTTGTGTCACAAACTTGACAACCTATTTTTCTGTTCCTTCAAACCTACCTTTTTCAGATCCACTGAACACATTTTCTCAGTGAGAATTTCTGAAATTAATCAGTTCCCCCCTATTATCTTTGTTTTAAGCAAAACAATAATTAGTTGTCATCTAAACTTGCACCATAACTTCTTAATCCCTTCAGTATTTTATAGTCTTTCAATATACACTTTTCCTTATCATTAAAAGTTTTAATCATCCAAAAATTTCTAGTCATGGACCTATCCCTTGTTTTGCTCATTTTACTATCTGTTCATTCCTGGAGGCAGTGTGGAAGTACCAGCACATAGCACATTGTTCAGAAAAGTCAGTGATTAATGTACAGCATTGTGACTACAGTTAACATTATATTGTATAATTGAAAGTTGCTAAGAGAGTAGATCTTAAAAGTTCTTATCACAAGAAAAAAAAACTTTTAACTGTATGTGGTGATGGATGTTAGCCAAACTTATTGTGGTAATCATTTCACAATATATACATGTAGGAATATCTCAGAGATATTGCAGGTTCAGTTCCAGACCACCACAATAAAGCAAATATCACAATAAAAAGAGTCACACAAACTTTTTGGTTTCCCAGTGCATATAAAAATTGTTTACACTATTCTGTAGTCTATTAAGTGTGTAATAGCATTATGTCTAAAAAATCAATGTACATACCTTAGTTAAAAAATACTTTATTGCTAAAAAATGCTAACCATTGTCTGAACCGTAAGCAAGTCATAATCTTTTTGCTGGTGGAGGATCTTGCCTCAGTGCTGATGGCTGCTTGCTGATCACAGTGGTGGTTGCTGAAGGTTGGGGTGGTTGTGGCAATTTTTAAAAATAAGACAACAATGAAGTTTGCTGCATCAATTAACTTTTCCTCTCATGAATGATTTTTCTGTAGCATGTGGTACTATTTGATAGCATTTTACTCATAGCAGAACTTTTTTCAGAATTGGAGTCAGTCCTCTCAAACTGCCCCTGCATTATCAACTAAGTTTATTTAATATTCTAAATCCTTTCTTCTCATTTCAACAATCTTCACAGCATCTTCACCAGGAGTAGACTCTATCTTAAGCAACTACTTTCTTTGCTCATCAGTAAGAAACAATTCCTCATCCATTAAAGTTTTATCATGAGATGGCAGGAATTCAGTCACATCTTCAGGCTTCACTTCTAATTCTAGTTCTCTTGCTATTTCCATGACATCTGCAGTTGCTTCCTTCTCTGAAGTCTTGAACTCCTCAAAGTCATCCAGGGTTGGAATCAACTTCTTCCAAACTCCTTTTAATGTTGATATTTTGACCTCTTCCCATGAATCATGAATGTTCCTAATGGCGTCTAGAATGGTGAATCCTTTCCACAAGGCTTTCAATTTATTTTGCTCAGATCCATCTGAGGAATCATTATCACTGGCAGCTTTAGCCTTAAGAAATGTATTTCTTAAATAATAAGACCTGAAAGTCGAAATTACTGTTTGATCCATGGGCTGCAGAATGGATGTTGTATTAGCAGGCATGAAAGCAACATTAATCTCATTGTTCATCTCCATCAGAGCTCTTGGCTGACCAGGTGCATTGTCAATGAGCAGTTACATTTTGAAAGAAATCTTTTTTTTTCTAAGCAATAAGTCTCAACAGTGGTCTTAAAATATTTGGTAAACCATATTGTAAACAGATGTGCTGTCATTCAGGCTTTGTTGTTCCATTTATAGAGCACAGGCAGAGAAGATTTAGCATAATTCTTAAAGGCCCTAGGATTTTTGGAATGGTAAATGAGCATTGGATTCAATTTAAAGTCACCAGCTGCATTAGCCTCTAACAAGAGAGTCAGCCTGTCCTTTGAAGCTTTGAAGCCAGGCATTGACTTCTTCTCTCTAGCTATGCAAGTCCTAGATGGCATCTCTTCCAGTTTAAGGCTGTTTCATCTACACTGAAAATGTGTTGTTTAGTGTAGCCACCTTCATTAATTATCTTAGCTGGAACTTCTCGATCATTTATTGCAGCTTCTGCACCAGCACTTGCTACTTCACCCTGCACTTTTATGTTATAGAGGTGGCATCTTTCCTTAAACCTCATGAGCCAACCTCTGCTAGCTTCAAACTTTTCTTTTGTAGCTTCCTCACCTCTCTCAGCCTTCATAGAACTGAAGAGAGTTAGGGACTTGCTTTGGATTAGGCTTTCGCTTGAGGAAATATTGTGGCTGGTTTGATCTTCTGTCCAGACCACTAAAACTTTCTCCACATCAGCAATAAGGCTGTTCGGCTTTCTTATCGTTCATATGTTCACTGGTGTAGCACTTTTAATTTCCTTCAAGAACTTTTCCTCTGCATCCACAACTTGGCTGTTTGGCACAAGAGGCCTAGATTTTAGCCTGTCTTGGCTTTCATTGACATGCCTTCCTCACTAAACTTGTTTCTAGTTTTTGATTTAAAATGAGAGATGTGCAACTCCTCCTTTCACTTGAACACTTAAAGGCCATTGTAGGTTTATTAGTTCGTCTAATTTCAATATTGTTGTGTCTCAGGGAATAGGGAGGTCCAGGAGAGGGAGAGAGAGGAGAATGGCCAGGCTGTGCAGCAATCAGAACACACACAACATTTATTGATTAAGTTCGCCATCTTATGTGGGCATGGTTTGTGGCGTCCCAAAACAGTTACAGCAGTAACATCAAAAATCACAGATCACAGATCACCGTAACAAATATAATAATGAAAAAGTTTGGAATATTGCGAGAATTACCCAAATGTGACACAGAGATACCAAGTGAGCAAATCCTGTTGGAAAAATGGTACCAATAAACTAGCTTGACACAGGGTTGCTACAAACCTTCAATTTATAAAAGACACAATATCTGTGAAGCACAATAAAGCAACGTACAATAAAAGGAGGTATGCCTGTATAAAAAATCATTATATTGTACACCTAAAGCTGATACAATGTTATGTATCACTTATATCTCAATAAAAAAAAGAAAAGAATCTTTGAGTTTAGCTCTAATTTAGAATAATTCCAACAGCATGAAGATGCAGTAAGTGTACCAGAGCCTTTGTTTTTGAATGATTCTTTCAGCAGTTCCACAGTATGAAGAAAAGACCTGGCTTAAAAAAAAGAAAAGGAAAAGAAAACTTAGTAATTTTCCTGCTTAAGAGAGCAGCAGAGGAGAGAAAGGAGCTCTCTCATGTTGTAGTCTCCAGGAAATAATGCCACTACATACTGAGTATTTAATTTTTGCTATGTATTATTCTAAGTTACTTACAATCATTATCTCATGTAATCCTAACAACACTTTGAGGTAGTAATTACTTTCTCATTTTATAAATGAGGAAACTAAGGCTCCAAACCTAAGTTGCCGAAGGATACACAGCTAATAAGTGAAGGAACTGAAGTTCAAATCCAATTTGTCTGACTCCAAAGACTATATTTAAATGGCTACATTGCATTACCTTGCTCCGAAGGCACTAAATCTCCATGATCCTCCCTCTTGCATCCTTTATCACCATGCTGCTCAAAGTATTGGCCACAGTAGCATTACTGTCATAACTTGGGAGCTTGTTAGAAATGCAGAATCTCAAGCCCTATTCTTAACCTACTGAATCAGAATTTTCTTTTTAACAAGATCTCCAGGAGCTTTGCACAATAAAGCTTGAGCATCTAAGGCCATCTACACTTTATTTTAATCTTTAATCTTGCTATTACAGGCTCAGCTGCTAACAGGTTTAGTTGTGCTTCCATGTTTCACCCATTCCACATTCTTGCCCGTGTGTCTTTGTGCCTTCCTTCAGCATGGAGTGTCCTCTTCCCTTCATTATCTCTCTCTAACCAAAGCCAGTGCATTCCCCAAGGTTTTGATTTATTCAAATGCAACTTTTTTCTTTCATATTCTGATCAATTGGAATTAATAATTCTTTCTTCTGGATTCACACAGTCCTTAGCATATATTTCCACTCTAGTCTGTGATTGCCTCACCTTGGAGAAGGACGGTCACAGTCTTCACATCCTTACATGCCTGACAAAATGCTTTCTTTGCCATTGCAAGTGCTCAGTAAGTGTTCATTGGCTAAATAAATAAATGGTGTGAAGAGTTCATCTTTCCATGCTTTCTAGAAACTTTCAATTTTAATTTCTGCTTTGAGCTAAAGGTTATTTAGAAGCATGAATCTTAATTTCCAAGTAGTTAGCTGATCACCTTTTAATTATTTCCATTTTTATTGAGTGATAAATGTAGACTCTATTTTTAGAAACTTGTATGTGATAGAGTTTTATAAATGGATATAATAAAAAAAGAAAAATGTATTTGAGAGGTGAGAAGTTTTATATACATTTGTGAAAATTAGTTTATTTTTATATTCCATTCTTCCATGTCATTATGTTTATTACAACATCTGTCCAATTCTGAAAGAATTGTGTTAATATTACTGTACATTCATTATAATTATATATGAATGATCTAATAAACAATGTGTATATTTCCAAGCCTTCAATGCATCCCTTGTATTATAGTATGAGTTGTATTTTTAAAAACTTTTTTTCTTAAAATTTTTTATCCTACTTTTAGGCTGACATGCATTGTGATATTTGTATTTGAGTTGTACTATACTTTTACCATACGTTTCCTTTAGAGCATTTACATAATAATTATAGCATACTTCATTTGCATGGATAAGAATCTGGTCTCCTTCACTCCCATCCCTCAAAACCCTCAATTTTCCTTAGGATAGGCATAACGTTATTGGCAGGGACTATTTCTTTTGTTATGAAAATACTAGCAGCAATTCTCCATTTTCATATGGTAGAGTGGTCTCAGCTGTCATATCATAAGTTTATAAACTGGAAAACAGTATCAGCTCTGACTACAGAATTAGCATCAAGAAAATGCATGACTCTCTCCCTGTGTCTTTGTTTTCAGCTGCCGCCATCGCTGTCCCTCATGTCATGTTGTATCGGCCATGTGGTATATCATCTGTTTGTGCACAGGACAAGAGGGATGGAGCAGGGAGGTTAGGGCTAGCTCAGATCATCTGGGGTCTCTGTTCTTGGGCACTCTGGGAAGGATGGAGAATGGGAAGACAAATTGAATGAGGGGGAAGGTATCCAATACACAAGTATGAGATATGACCTTACATAATAATTGAAAAGAAGTGTTAGCTCCCACTGCCTAATTGGGTTTGGTTCATTTTGGAATTCTGTTTACTTTAATTAGGTTCACTGCAGAATGGGAAGCTTGCTAAACTTGAAAATCTTGCTAAACTTGAAAGTCTCTGAAAATAATAAAAGAAGGTTGGCTCTCTTAGTGGTTCTTTGACACTCTTTCACTCCACTCCTCATCCCCCAATTATTTTAGACATTAGAGGAGCCTTTCCTGAGATGATATGGGTTGAACAAAATCTACAATCAGGCACTTGCTTGTTTCTTTGGAGTCAGCTCAAATAGGTGTAAACACTGTTTAATCAGTCCCTGAAAAGAAACTGGGATGGGGGTGAAGGTATCCACTGAAGACCTTCATTCCACACTTAAAAGAAAAAAAAAAACTGGCTTTTTAAGCATGTAACTCAGTAATCTTCCTTTTTTCATAATTATTCTCATAGCTTACCTCTTCTCAGTAATGATCCTGGCAAGAAATCAATCACACATGCAAATTGGATAACTTAAGTAGAGTTTAATAAGGTGACAATTTATAAAGATGTAGGAGCAGGATGCAGGGAAAATACAAGGAATAATACAGAAATCTGGGTGTAATAACAATGGTCTGTTGCTAGTAGAAGCTGCAGCCTCTAGTTGAGTCTCTTATCTTTGCAGGTGTACATCTCATGGACTGTACCCAACAGAAAGCAAGAGGACAAGAGAGCTCATAGATGTTATCCAGGCAGGTTCACACATATATGCCTTCCTCACCGCAGAGAGGTGGAGAGTGGATTCTTTCTGACCTCTGCTTCCCTGAATCCTTCATGGGTTCTATTTCCTTCTCCTCCCCACTATGCTCACATACTGTCTTTAATCATTGGCTCTCCTCACTCAAAGTGCTCTTCCTTGGTGATCTCACCCTTTCTCACTTTCTTATAACTACCAAGACTCTGTCAGTCCTTTCTGAAATTTCAGCTCTATCTCTAGCTGGGTTTGGTTTTAGATTTTCTTGAGAAACTAAACCAAAACCAAAAAGTAGATTCATCCTCCTCCAGGGCCACTATAGCTCACTATTTATATGACTGTTTTGCAGTGTAAGGACTGTGGTAGTATGCATACTATTCGTTGAGAAGACTGTAGTCAACTTAGGAAACAATATTTTTCTTCTCAACATAACCGAGGAGGATCAGATATCCACTCTCTGACTCAGTGCTGCTGTGTTTATTTGATTTGGACAGACTGTACCTGAAACCGCTTGTGTGATCAGCTAGGATTCCTGCACGTTCCAGAGCATGCGGGAGTTGAAATTAAAAAGAATTCCTGAGATATAATGTGCAATCTAGCACATAGCATTGGCAATCATATACCAGGTAAATGTCCTGTAACTCTGTTCCAATTCATTGGCCTAAGTATTTTGACTCTAGGGCATGTAGTCTTCATGCTTCATTCTCCTGGATGTGGGAGTTGGACCAAAAGGGAGGCATCAAAGATGATGTTTTGAATCCAAGTGATGGGGACAATAATGGGAAGTCACAAAGGCAGCAAGTTTTGAGGGGAAGATGAAGAATTCCATTTGAATTTGTGCTGTCTGAAAGCAAGTGTCCATTCAGCAATTGGATATGGGGAGGGCACAGGGAATATTGGGATTTTAGCAAAGTAATTGCATCCAGTGAGAAATATTTGGGAGACAGCAGCATAGAAGTGGTAGTTGAACCTGTCATGAGCTTGTCCCTCACAAGCATGTAGAATCAGAAGGAAAAAGGGCTTAGTTTTCCTCACCTTCTCTGCTTCCTACTGTCTAATGCAAGACATCAAAATCTTCGATCTTTTGCAATAATCTCCCTACTGTTCTCTATTTTGGCTCCTATTCAATCCATTCTCCCACACAGCCTGAAGCCCAGGTGATCTTTTTAAACGTGGGTCTTCAAAGTTTAAAACCATCAGAGTTTTCTCATTACATTTGGAATAAAATCTACACAAGTGCTTTGGAAAGTCTAACAAGGCCTTGAAGGCACATGGTCGACTTTCCATCTTACTTCATCTTACACTGTTGTGTCCTTTTCTCTCTAAGTTCCTGTCATGCTGGCTTTTTAAAATTTCTGGCAAACACCAAGCTCTTTTTCACATCAGGACCTTTGCTCCAAATCTTCATTTGCTGGTTTCTTTTTATCCTTCAGAGAAGTTTCCCTTATCCCCCAAATGTAAAGAGTTCTCCATCACTACATTTTATTCTTTTGCTTCATAATGTTGTTCTGAGTTTAGAATTATACAATGATTAGTGTGTTTACTTTTAAAATATCTACATTTCCCATTGGATTGTAAGGAATCTACTCAATACTCACTACCTACCACATACTCCTCATTAAGTACTTGTTGAATGAATGAATCTCTATTCATTCATCTATTCATCTAATTCATCTACACTATAATTATCAATATTCTCTATCATTTATTTATTCCCTCTATATTATTTATTTATCTATCATTTATTTATATGATTCTCTGTGGATTGGTACTAAGTAGCTGAAACTCTAAAGCCCCATTTTTTGTCTCCCCAAAGTATAAAGAGATCATTGTTATACTTTACGCAAGGAGCTGCAGATGAATTTCTGTCAAGATCAAATAAAGACAGCAACATTTAGATGGAAGACAGGAATGACCTTCTTTTTCTATGTTCTTTTTAGAAAAAAACCCTCATTTCCATAATTGGCTATGGTGTTGTCTATAAATATTATGCAAATACCTTGAGTCCTTGTAATGCAAGATAGGTTATAATGAGAAATGAGTAGCAGTGGCCCTGAAGACAAACAATCCTCTGGGTATGAATTTTTCCAACATGCTTATGGAGTGCTATAACAGGGATTAAGGTTTATGAAATAAAGAAAGGTGGGGCAGAATCTGTTCTTTCACTAGATCTCTTTATTTTTTACTCCTTTCCTACTTTTTCTGTTTCCTCAAGGGCAGATGGTGAGAGAAGGGAGAGTATAGGAAAAGGTGAAAAATCTTACACGTAATCGGCCTGTAAGAGCCTCTTAATAAAGAAGGCACTGAGCAAGTTGTGTATCTAGGCTGAGCTCTTATGACCCAACCTTAGCCCCTGCCCCTGGAGAGACACTCTCTTTCTCCTGGATTTCTCTATTTCTGGCAGAAAATTAGGGTATGTGAGGTAGCTTGCGCCGCGTTACCTTCTGTGGTCTCCCATTGGCCCACAGGAATTCACATCTTTAGTTCAATGGGGGAAGGGTAGGCTATTCCCCCTTGCCTCCTTCTGTCTTTGCTGCCATCATGGGAAGCTCCAGCCACCTTCATAATCTTCAGGTGGAGGCAAGCATTCATCTTCCTGTTCTCAAATACTCCCCAAAGCCAGGGGTCACATGGCTGGTTTACTCTCTCTCTTAGCATTCCGACCTTGGTGGTCACACCAAGATGGTCCTCTGAGTTTTGGGGTCCAGCAAAAAGCCACCTCTGGAAGTGAGATATTTGTTTCCCTTTCCCTAAGGTTCTCCCGGTCTTTAAGAGTGGTTCTCTGGGGGCTCTTCTACTAGAAGAGAAGAAAGCCACTGGGCTCTCTTCTATGAATGCCCTTACCAAAAGTTCTCCCTGCCTCTGTCCTTCCCCCACTTCAGTCCCTTCTCAAAACAGCTGCTACTCCTTTGAAAAACTCAAGTTCGATTAGGTCACTCCTTTCCTAAGAATTCTCCAGTGGTTTCTCATCTCATTCAGAATCAAATTCAAAATTCTTATCATGGTCCCTATGCTCCCATTGGTCTGTCCCTCACTATTTCTCTGATCCTGTTTTCTGCTATTTCTTTTCCTTTAGCTCATTCTGCTCCTTGCTTTTCCTTGAACACACCAGGCTTGCTCCTTTCCATTTACCTGGAATATTCTTCCTTGAAACATCCATTTGGCTAGCTTCTTCATCTACTTTTACTTGGATGTCATTTTCTCAGAGAGACCTTATCTGAAACAGCCCCGGACCCCTTCTTCTGGCATCTGAGTAGTGCTAACAATGGATATCCTGGGTTTTTAAGGTTCATAGCCATTATTTCTTTACCTGAATCTAAAATGAATATGTAATTTTTTTCACTTTATTGATTTGTTTAATGTATCCATCCATTTAGCTCATATGTTCCTGGGGAGGCAGAATCATGACCCTTTTTACTAGTTTTGTAGCAAATAGTTACTTAATAAATGTTTTTTGAAGTTTGGAGAAAAATCCATATAGACTGAATAGTTTTTGAAGCTCTCTAAAAGCTCATTGCAGGACATGTAGTTTACTGATTTAAACACTTTGGTTATTGAAAATTACGATTAATTTTTAGTAGACTTCCTACACTCTGATTTCTACTCTCACGCTTCCTTAATAACACTGTCAGATAGCAGTTGTTAAAAGACTGCTTTCATCATCTTCCTCCTTTGCTTAAAACCTTCAAAATCAGTTGTATGTCATTGTATGTGTGTGCACATTCATGCATATGTGTATCATGTTAAGCCAAAGCTGACTTGTTTCTCCCTCCCTCTTTTCCTTCATTCCTTCCTCATTATTTTTTATCACTTTATTACTATCCATGAGCACCATTATATACTAAGTCTGTTTTAGCTATTTTACCTACAAAATCTCTCTATAACCCTCATAATATCTTGCAAGGATCTATTATTATACTCATTTTACAGTTGGAGAAAATGGGGCTTGTACTGGTTAAGTAGCCTGTCCCAGGTTACCCAGCTAGTGGAGTGGCAGAATTGCAACTAGGATCTAAATCTGCCTGTTCCTCGGGGCCGGACTGGTGGCACAGCAGTTAAATTCACACCGGGGTTCACCAGTTCGGATCCCGGGTGCAGACATGGCGCTGCTTGGCAAGCAATGCTGTGGTGGGCATCTCACATATAAAATAGAGGAAGATGGGCACGGATGTTAGCTCAGGGCCAGTGTTCCTCAGCCAGAAGAGTAGGATTGGCAGCAGATGTTAGCTCAGGGCTAATCTTCCTCAAAAAATAAATAAATAAAAATCTGCCTGTTCCAAAGCTACCGTACCAATATTCCCTCAAACTCAAGAAATATACAGACTATATTGTTTATTTGTTTGTTTGGATTTTATTTTTTCACTTTTTCGTTAAGGTATGATATAGACACAGTACACAGATATTAAGTGTTTAGTTCAATGAATTTGTAAATATATGTCCATCCAGGTAGTTACCACTCAGGTCAAGATGTAATTTCCAGTCCCTTAGATAGAGCACTTTTTAAAGATGAGAAAATTTTTCATAGTTGGCCTGTGCTGACTTAAATTAATTTTATTAAGTTAAAATAAATAAATAGAAAACTGTATGTAATCCCTTTATGTTTGTAGTTCTTGTATAAGCATAAAAATACATTTATAAATTTGATATAAACAAACCTGGAAATTTAGTAAAATTCCAATTAACATAAATTCAATGAGACAGATAACATTTTGCTGAAACCAAATCTCTGCTCACCATGTGAATATAGTATTGATTTTATAGGTAGGTTTTTTGCATTTGTTATGCCTGTGTCACTGTGTGATATCATTTTTTTCCATTTGAATTGCTTCAGAACCTTTATTCATACATTATTCTATGATGCCATTTAGACTTTTGTGTGAGTACCTCATTTATGTATTGAGTCAGCTTCTATTTTGTTCTCTGGAGTCCTCAATAATTAAAGTAGTTAGCACTGATATAATCACATACATACACTGATGTGGGTACTGAAATCTCTTGGCAGTACTTGGTACTGAGTTGCTCACATGGATAAATCTGTCTATCAAACTGTGTATATTTACTTAGATAATCAAATAAGTGAAAACATAAAATTTAAAAATTCTTGTAGAAAACTTGTGGACTACTAAGGCTATGCATGTGGAGTTTCAGTTAGGGAAATACTGTGCTGGGCCTGGCTCACTCCAATGTCTGACCCTCAAGGTCCACCATATTGGAAGTCCTCTCTACTTAGAAAACATCATTGGTGACAGTACATGCCTTCTGCTCATGTTAAACTGGTGTCCTCATTGTCTTAGGATTGTGCCATGGACGTCCTAAGTATATGCCTTAACTTTCCTGGGGAACCTTCCTCTAAGCTATGACCTACCTAATGCTGACCATTCTTAAACTCACAGTTAAAATTCCACCTTCTTCTTGAAATTGTTTCTAATCTCTTGAATCTGTGCAAATCTCTTTTTCCTACGATTTGTATCCATATTTTTGTACTGACCTAATTTTAACTCGTAATTTTTTTACAACTTAGCATAATATACATTACAGTCTTTTATTGTTTATTATTTTCTCCATGTATAATACTCTTCTTAGTCTTTAACTGGATTTTAAGAGTTTGGAGTCAGAAGTTATTTAAAGTGTGGGATAATGTGGTGTAGCAGAAAGAACAATGGCTTTTAATTATGGTTCCATTACTTATTAGCTCTGGGACTGGAAGTCTCAATGAAATTGTTTCACATTTAAAAATTGGCTTTAGGAATTCAAAGAAATTAATATGTTTAAGAAAGCCTATAATATGTTTAAGAAAGGTATAATGACCTAGGAAGAGAGTCTTAAGGGAGAATGTGTATCTACTCTTTATTGAAGAGGAGAATGGATGTGGCTGCATGAAGGCCTACTGGGAAGATAGAGAGTCTGAAAGACACTGAAACTACTGACCGTTACTCACTTTTGGTGATAAAGGAAACCAAACCATCAAAAGCAACCTAGAATGGTTGATAAGTGACTTTGGAGTCCTGGAGAACTCAAATGGTGAAAAAAGGGGAGATATTACAAGTGAATAGCTAACTGAATGTGTAGTCTCCTGATATCGTTTTCTAGGGTATTTGGGCACCTGGGAAAAGTTGGAATATATCTCAGAAAACCTGGAAGGAAACCTGCAGAATTTTCAAAGAGTTTTCAACTCAAATTTGAAAGGAGTTTACAGATAGAGATAATGTTTATCGATAACTTTAAAACCAAATAATATACAGAACAGCAGATCTGCCACTGACACATCAATAATGCAATAGGTGCATTTTCCTTGGAGAAAATAAGGAAAAGGGTCATTAATAACACTTTTGGCCTTCAATATGTCAATACCAATGCAGAATATAAGTAATGAAGAAAGTGAATGTAGCGTATTAAGACAAGTTTGTTATTATTATCTTGAGATCATGGTGGGATGGGGTTTAGAGCTAGAACTGAGTAATGAATTGGCATAAAGACACAACTTATTCAAAGAAAACACCAAAAGAGTGATAGTGTACTTCTAAATTTTTTTTCCTTCAAAAAGTTGAGAAAGCAGTGAAGTAAACCTCTAGTTCGAGCTTAATCTGGTCAATGAGAGAAAAATACTTGGAGATGTGAAAGTGTGCAAGACCATGAATACAGTGACCATGTCATCTTGGAGGCTGTAAAAAGAAAGAAAGGGAATGAGGGAGTGCCTGGTCCACTAAGTCATGCTAAGTAATGATAGCTCTTATTTTTTGATCAGTTACAATGTACAAGGCACTGTACTAAGTATTTTACATTAATTGCCTCATTTAATCCTCACAGCAACTATTGTTCCAGTTTTACAAATGAAGAAACTGAGGCTCAGAAAGTTTAAGTAATTCGCCTGATATCACACAGAAAATTAGTGGTACAGCCAGATGTAAATTCAGGCAGCTTAAATTTAGAACTCTCTCTCTCTCTAAAAATGTAGATTTCTAAGTGTTTTTAGAAAAGACAAGCAGACTCCCTTAACCAGTCAATTTAAAAGAAATGATGGCTCAGTAATAATGACTGGCCTTCAAGTGACACATTGACATTACATTTGAGATTATTCCAATGAGGGTGGAAAAGAGAGGCACAAAATAAACCTATCTGGTAACACAAGAACTGGGTTATATGAAGGAAGAGTGCCAGTGATATTTTTACTTACACTTTACTTGAACTTTATGATCTTCAAAGAGAAAGTGGAAGAGATTAAAATTTAAAAGAAAGGATACTGTGTCATTTAGCATTAGGTTTGGCTGTTAGGAACCTAAAGTTATATAGTAGCTTAAAAAAGATAGAAATTCATTTCTTTCTCCTGTTAAAGTCTGAAGGTGAATAGTCCAGGATTGGTACAATATCTGTGTTCCACATGGTTCTCATGGACCTAGCCTTCTTTTTGGATCTGCTGCAATAGACACTATTCTCAAAGTTACCTCATGGTCCAGTATGGCTGCTCCAGTTCCAGCCATTACTTGTATAGTATACCAGCCATCAAGAAGGAAGAAGGGAAAAAGATGTCTTCGCCCTATAAGAATGCTCTTAAGTTGCATATACCAGTTCTTCTTACTTCCCTTCGCCAAAATTGGTCAGGTGGCCACACTTAGCTTTAATAACGACTGGGAAATGCAAATAGTAGTCTAGATATCTGTATGTCTACCTAAAATTTTGGAGCTCTATTAGTAAATGAAAAGAAGGCAGACACATACTAAGGGGCATCTCTCAAATTTTGTCATGTGTGTATAACCGAATTCAAATAGAAAAGGGTAACAGAAACGTGTAATAATAGTGTCAGGAAGGATAAAAGGCTAGAATAATCTGAAGTGTAGGAAAATGGTAACAAAACACTAGCTTTTGATTGTTTAAAAATTTTCGTATATTTTTATAAGTAGAAAAACAAGAAGGTAATAGTTCTCGCTTGGGGAAAATTCTGTTTATAGGTGTTGGGGAAATAGTAGTACCAGTTCCCTATTTTGTCTTTACCACCTCTATCAAAAATAATTGTTAAACTGGAAGGAGAAGAACATGAGATGAAGAATTGAAGGCCCAAATAGGACAGTACGTTGATTCTGGCCCTCCCTGTTGTTTGCCCGCATCATTTCAGCAGCCTCCTTAAAAGTTCTTCCTGCTGCTTGGCATACGTTTTCTCCCCTCATCTTCCAATCAAGTGAAGAAGACAACTTCTTTACTCCCACAAATTATTTCTCTAAAAGTACATCTTGTCATTCCTCTGCCTAAAAGCATTCTTTTGGGGTTCTCTATAGAAGTAAGTCCAGATTTCTTACCATGGCACACAGGTCCTTCGTGGTGTGTTTTGAGCTTTTCTTTCATCTCATCTCTGTGTATTCTTTTCATGCTTTTTCAGTTCCAGCTTTTCCAAACTTCTCAGTATTTTCTGAACATTGAATTTATCCTTTTGTGTGAATGCCCCTCTTTGACTGGAGAATTCATGGTCAGTCTTTAAGACCCAACTTTTGAAGTCACAGAAAGGTGTATAGTTTCCCCTCTGTATCCACATGGCATTCTGTACATTTTTCTGTTATAGCAGTTGTCATGTTGTAAATAAATATGTATTTATTTACATATCTTTCTCCTCTGCTAAACTCTGAGTTCCCCAGGGGAAACAATTTTAAACATATTGCTTAGCACTTAGTGAATGTTCAAAATGTTTATTGACTGATTGATGAGAGCATGCAGATGATATAAATTACTTGAAGTCCTTAGGGTCAAATACATACATGCTAGAGTAGCAAAAATATTCCATCTGTGATTTAGGAGCTGTTGTCATGTATCTTGGAGGAATTCTCTGTAGTAGAAATGTCAGAAGGCTGGAGATAAGCAATGTCTCAATTTTCATGATGTGTGTAAAAGCGTATCCAGAAATCATAGACTTACAAGCTTGAGGCCATACATGATTGTAGAGCAGGTTATTAAACAGATGGATCGTGAGGACTTTAGGAAAAATACTGAAAAGTACATTTCTATTGTTATATTTTAACCCTGCCTACTTTCATAAAGGATAAGAGGCAGATGTTGATTCCTTGGAAGCTATAAAGCTTTGCTTAGGACACTAAAATTATTTGAAACTCTTTTCCTTTGTTTCATGAAACGTATTGACTGAGAATAGTGGCTGTATATTCTATGAGGCATTTGTCGATGTCTCTCATGTACTCTCTGTTGTAGTTTTATGTGAATCAGATGATATATTTGCGTGTTGAAAACTATAAAACTCTATGCCAGGGTTTCCCTAGTTTCAGTTGTTTGCTTAACATCTTCATATTTTTTTTTCCGTATTCACACACCATCTCTACTTTGATATAGCTAAAATCTTTCTTTAAATCAACTCATTTTTTTTGTACTTAAACTTAGCCTCATCCTAAATGAAAATATCTATAGGTTCATAGGTTTGCAATGTACCAGTGATATATTTTCTAATATACCCTATAATAAATGTATAACCATGAACCAAAAAAATGATGGCTCATGTATCATCTTGAATACAGCCAGTATATAACTTTATAACATTTTATGCTGCGAGCATTGTGTAAAATATGGGAGAATTTAGGCTAACTCAAAATACCATTGAGTATATTTTTATCTAATATACAATTGCACAGTGCACAAAGGCAGGTGATTGATGGATTGACATCAAGTTAGAGCATTATTTTGAGTGACAAATTGCAGGGCTGTGACCTTAGTCCTTACCTGCTTGACATATTTAATTAGTGACATGAAAACGTAAGAGGTGAATAGGTTCAATTGGAAGTGACATAACCTGGAAGGGATAACTAATATACTGGATAGTAGAACTGATTAAAAAAGTTGGGGCAGATTTGGAACATAGGCAAATAATAGGAACACAATAGGAATTAATGTAGAGGATTCACAATTAGAATAAGACAAACAAGTCTTCAAATATAGAAAAGGGAAGATCTGGCAAAAATATTTAGGGGTTTCAGTTGGCTGTAAATTTATAAGGAGTGAAAAATTTGATATAGGTGCCATAGAAAGTAAATGCAAACTTGTATTTCAGTCTTAAAGGTAATATGCTCAAGAAAGTGCTTTAAAATGAAGTATCCAAATTAAGAGAGTTCAATATTCTGCTGTAGGCTCATCATTCTACATCTGGAATACTCTGTTCCATTCTAAGATATTATCCAACAAAGCTATAGAGCTGGAGATACTATCCTATGAGAGAGAGTTGAAGGAACTGGGCATGGTAAGCCTAAAGAAAAAAATTCTAAGTTGGGGCGTGAGAGTTGTTTTCAAATATGGTACTGGTAATGGAAAAGCTTTCAATGTAAAAGAAAAAGTTTATTTATTCTGCATAGTCTTAGTAAGCAGATTTGACTGCAGCTCAGTAAAAATTAAAATAATGTAATAATCAGGGATGCTTCGTCACAGGGAAGGAGCAAGCTATCAGGATTGCTGTATGGTAGTGTTTGGGGTGTGAGTATGTGTGTATGTGTGTGTGCAAATTGTCAGTGATGTGATCCTTTAAGTTTCTTGCTATGACTTTAGTTTTTACAATGATCATCTCATCAGCAAAAATAATGTTTCCATTTTGAAAAGTAAAATTTAAAACTACTTGAGAAGGGACGTGGTTGCAGGTGAGGCTTGCCTCTGTCATTTAATATCCAAGTATTTTTTACTTATTCCTTAACTTCCCTGAGCCTGAAGTTTCTCTTCTAGACAATTGGGGCAATAATACTTTCTTTGCTGGATGGTTGTGGAGATTAAATGAATGCTGTAAGTAAGCATTGCTGACACCGTAGGGCTACAGTGTACGTAACTTTTTTCCTTACATTTGGTCTTGAGTTACTATTGGAAGAGACAGCCAAACGTTAGTGGGCATTCGAAAATTCAGTCCTAATTTTGGATCTCCAGCAGTTCAGTCCTAACTTATAATTTGGAAGTTTTGTGGTATGAGAAAGGTAATGTAGAAGGAGGAGAAAATCCTAAGACCTATATGTATATTTTTTATGACTAGTGGAAGCCCTCATAGTTAGTGTCACATTACAATCTTCACAGATGAGTCCGCTATTCATTATTTTCTTGCTTTTTTTAATGGCCAATCACTGAGCAATAAATATGTGCACCACATAGTCTATTCAGTTTAGTTATGATATGGATGAAATCATCAAATCATTTGTTTCACAGCCCTGCTAATTGAGTTTTTATAGTAATTAAATTAGATAGTTTAATGATCCAATTAACTGCTATGCAAATTGACCCTCAAATTACTTTGTAGCTTTCACCTAAGTCAAGTAAACATACTTAAACTTTAGCCTTGTTTGGTGCAACAATGCTCTCAGATTTAACTAATTTGGAGGTGACAAATAAAAATGGCAAGCAATAGGATATATTGGAGAATATGAGGAAGCCATGTGGTATAAACCTAATTCGGCCTGACCTTGTCTTTCCAAAAGGGCCTGACCGAGGCCGTTGAGCATGCATTGTATGTCTGCTTTAGAGATTCCCTATGGCAAGAGCAAAGGCCCTTGAGATAAAGGTGCAACCTCCCTCCCCCTCCCAACTTTGGCGTCTCCTTAAGGATTAAGCATCTTTCCTTAGGCTAGAAACTGATTGCTGCACTCACCTGTGACCGCCCAGCTCAAGACAATAGACTTGCCTCCTGCTACGCCCACCAAGATGGCAGACCCACTACCTGCTGTGTCCATCAAGCGCTGTGCTGACAGGGCAATCTTGTGACTATTGTGGGGAGGACATTTCAATCATATGTAAAGCACCCTCTTTGGGGATATATAACCACTCTGTACACCTCATTTCTTTGGTGCCCTTTCTTCCTTCGGGAAGAAAGGCCCCGGGCCATTTTCCTCAGATTTCAGCTCAGAATAAACTCACCCAAATTTTCATTTATAGATTGGTTATGGATTATTTTCGTCGAGAGAGGGAAAAAGTAAATCTCAGACAAAAAGGAGAGCTCAGAGAAGCATGTCATCATTCAACCCTGGCAAAAATTAGATGTCTTCACAATTCATTAGACATCACTTCATGTCCTCACTTTTAGATTCTATATTCAAAAAGTTAATATCATTTTTCAAAGAGATTATTCTGCTACCCAGATGTACTGCCACCAGGTGAAAATAGCTGCTGTTGCTGTTAGTTCCAAAAGGAGAGGCTTAAGTTCTAAAACCATACTCTAGGATTTCTAAGTGGTAGTGTTCTCATGCCTCCATGATTTAATTACTATTTTTCTGTGTATTTTTATTTTATATAAATAAGCTTTGCTTTTGAGTGGTTGAGCTCAAATAATGTTAAACCACCACTATTTTAAAGATGATAATTTAGAAAAAAAATATATAGAGATAAATGTTTAAGGTACAATCCATTACCTTCCTCACTAATTCTTCACTTCGCTTCCACTAATGCACATAAATTTTAACTTGAAATCAAAACACTGCCTGGCAGCCATATTCCTTCTTTGGAATGTCTTGGCCTCAGTGCCTGCCTTCTTTCTCGTGGTAGTCAAGGAAGCACTTCCTCAGGGACAGGCAACCCATTGGTCCTTTCTCTTCTCCCTTCCCCAGACTATTCACAGTAAGCACAGGAAAGGTTTAGTCTGCCTTTATAGTCTTGCTGCTTTGGAATCTCCTTCCTTTGTTTCTTGATACATGCTAATAGCAAATTATAAACCATATTCTTTTCTAAAAACTAAGCAACTGAGTTAAAAAACAACCCTCAGAGGTTACACTAGCCTTTCTATAGATTTTTAATTTAAATCTTAATATACAGTTTCTTTGCAATTTCTAGAGAATGTATTTGCATTACCAAAGATGGATTATAGTGGAGAAGAGCAGAGTTTGCCATCTCAAGATGTATTCTTTTGGCATGAGGATTATTTTGGGCTGGTTGTTTTTAAGGAACTGCAGACATGAGAGAAGCTCTGAAAACCAAGTAGAAGTTACCCTTTGTAAGAGACATTTACATTTGTAAGGGAACTCTCCATTTGTAAAGGTGTCTCCCTCTCTGTATCAGGAAGAGGGGGATGACCTTATCTCTAGAAACTCTTCTCAATGCAGAAGGCAAGGACTTATATCTGCATAATAACCTTGCTCTTGTTTACTGTGCTCTTTCTGGTAATTTCCCATAACTCACTACCTGTACCTCCAACATCCTCCTTTGTCTTTAGCTAAAGATGGTATTTAAGGTGACAACCTCCACCATTCTGGCAAGTTACTGTTTTCTTGGGTTTCTCTCATGTATACATGTTATAAAGCTTTGCTTGGTTTTCTCCTGTTATTCTGTCTCATGTCAGTTTAATTCTTAGACCAGCTAGAAAGACCTGGAAGGTGGAGGAATTGTCTTCCTCCCCTACGATAGTAATTACCACTAATTTTATTAATGAAAATGGATATAATTTTCTTGGGAACGCTGACTTTAATTCTTTTAGTTCACTTGCCAGCATCAATAATCTTCAGACTCATGACGGTAGAGGTAGGGGAGAGAAAGAGAATGAAGTAATGGAGATTGTGGTGATCCAAGCTTGCATTTTCTTCTACAGCTACTAAAGCTAATTGACACTTACAAAAGGTTTTAGAATGTGACATGTAAATGGCAAAGAATAGGATATTGGAGATTATGAGGAAGCCATTTGGTGTAAACCTAATTTGGCCTGATCTTGTTCTTTCAAAATGGCCTCACATGACCCTTGAGCATGCATTGTATATCTGCTTTAAGCCTTTGCTGTGTCCCACAGACAAGAACAAATGGCCTTAAGATAAAGATGCAACTTCCCCCACAGTGGCATTTCCATAAGGATAAACATCTTTCCATAAGCTAGGAACTGATTGCTGCACTCACTCTGTGACCACCCAGCTTGAGACAAGAGATCTCCTCCCTGCTGTGTCCACTGAGACAGCAGACCTACTGCCTGTGGTGTCCATCAATCTCTGTGCTGACAGAACAGTCTCATTACTGTTATAAAATGTACGTTTCAATTATATGTGAAGCATGCTCTTTGAGGGTATATAACCAGTCTGTACACCCCACTTCTTTTGTGCCCTTCCTCCCTTGGGGAAGGAAGGTCCCATGCTATATGGTCCTCATATGTGGCTCAGAGTAAACTCACCCCAATTTTTCGTTTATATATTGGTTATGGATTATTTTCGTTGACAAATGTGAACTCTGTAGACGTATTGTTAAGGTATCCATTAAAACCAGTTATGCAAGTCTCTTTGGTGCTTGGTTTGTTGCTCAGGCACCTAAATAACCTCAATCCACTCAGAGCTCTCCACTATGTCATGCTGTTTCTGAGCAAGGAGAAAATTGCTTGAGGCTAGACTTTACAAAAATGGAGAAGAGATTGTGTGTAGAGGAAAAAAGTCTCTGGGTGTTTAACTGACCACTTCAGTAGTTACAAGGAAGATTTCTTCTCACTCAATAGCTTTGGCTGTCAAAGAGAAAATAAGAAGTGCAGAATAAGCCTTAGAAAAGTCTAAAGAAAAGAAAAATATGGCATCATTAAAATACATTTATGTATAAATGGATGGTGCTTGTACAGTTTGTTCATGGTTGTGAGAGATATTTAGGGGAGGGAAAAGATCAGATTAGCAAATCTTTCTTCCAGAGGTCAATAGTAGAAACTTTTCAATAACACTGTATGCAGGTTTCACCTTCTGATAGTAAATTCCCTTCTAATGACCAGTGGGAGTAAAATCGTTTTTCTAGTACATGGTGAAAATATCTTTTGATTCCATATTAAATAAAGGATTCCTACTTTTCTTTTATCAAAACATGTCTAAATTAGCAAAAGAAGTATAGAATCAATGTGACCTGTGTTGACACAAATCATCCATAACTAATCTATACATCAAAATTGGGGTGAGTTTATTATGAGCCAACCCTAAGAATCACGTAGCCGGGGAGAGTCCTTTCACAAAGGAATGGAGCACTCCAGAGAAGTAGGGCTCTACAGAGTGATTATATACTATCAAAGAGCATGTATCACATATATTTGGAATGCCCCTTTTACAATAGTCATGAGATTGCTTTGCCAGCACAGCAATTCGGTGAACACAGTGGGTCAGTGGTTGCAAGGTGGGTGGTCATAAGGTGAGTGCAGCAGGTCAGGGGTCAGTCCTTAAAATAGGGAGAGATGCTTATCCTTAAGCAAATGCTGATGGGGGGAAGTTATATCCTTATCTTTAAGGGCATTGTTCTTGTCTTTGGGACATAGTAAATACTTAAAGCAGATATACAATGCGTGCTCAACAGCCACGTCAGTCCCTTTTGGAAAAACAAGTTCAGGCCAAATTAGTTTTACACCAAGTGCTTCCTCATTTATTCCAATATATCCTATTGCTTGTCATTTATTTATCACCTTGTAGAAAGAACAATGAATAGGGAATGAGAAAACCTAGATTCTAGTCCAGATTCTTCACTTTAATAGCTGTGTGTGGCCTTGGGAAACAATTTATCAGCTACTATTTCTTCACTGGCATTAGAGGGAATAATAATGGCTGCTCTGCCTTCCTTACAATGTTCTGATGAGGATCACTTGGGAATATTGAGAAATGGCTTGCCATAACAGCCACTATCAACCTCACTTGTTCCAGGATATGCCGGGCCACTAATAATCCTCTGCTCCAAACATCAATGATTCCTTCTTCTTTTTAAAATGTCCTAAACTTCTGCTTGCCTACTTACAGTCAACCAAGTACTGTCAATTTATCTGAAGCCCTATTAGAAAATCTCCCCTACTTCCAACAATCCCATCTTAATAGAATACTTGCCAATCAGAGATTGTCTCAGTATTTCCTCTGTAAAACTTAGTCTTCTTTCTAAACCTTTTGAACCTCTGCTGAAACAAAAGATGGGTTTCCTTACTGTAAGATTATGCTTTTGTTAATTTTGTCTTGGTCTTAGGTTTTTTTATTGGCAACATCTATGTGTCAGCATTTATGGTGAATGTTAAATAAACATAAGACTGCTGCTGCAGAATTTTAATTTGTTAGAGGAGATAGCAAAACTGAAAATAAAATTTTAAGGGGCCAAACAAAGTTTATCTAGGAAAAGCAAACTGTGAGGAGATAGCTGTTTTCCTGCTTCAGAATCTAGGCTAACCATGTTGGATAATAACCATTATTTATAAGTGCTTTATGTATACCATTTTAGAGACAGTAAAGTGTATCTCTGGAGGCTGACTGGCTGGCTTTGACCCCTGGCTCCACCACTTACTGGCTGTATGACCTAGAACAAGTTACTCAATAAATGCTAACATTTATGGAGCACTTCCTATAAATCAGGCACTGTGATAAACATCTTATGTGGATTATTTCATTGAATCCTCAGTGAAATTGGTATTATCATCCCCAATTTAGAGAAACCCAGAAAGGTAAGTAATTTTCCCAAGATCACACACCCAGCAGTTTCCACATCAACAAAACAAGAGATGTAAATGGCATGTAAGTCAAAGTGTTGAAATGATTACATGAGACAAAGCATGTAAAGTGTTTGTTTAACAAATTGTCCGAAACCTAGGAAGTATTCAGTAAATGTTTTTTATTATAATTGTTCTTGTCACTATTACTAAGTGAGTATAACTGTCTACATGATTAAGATCAAGAAACTTCAGCTGATCTTAAAAAAAAAAGACAAATCGAACAAGACATAGCATCAGAAAGTCTGAATGACATATTGGTACTATAAAAGAGAGACCGTTAAATTAGCCAGAGAAAAAGTTTATAAGCTCGGTTTGGATGAAGAACTAAAGTGCTCCTTACTTAAATCCTTGAAATTGACACAGGAGAACTGTCAAGGAGAAAAAGGCATTGATAGGTTCTGGTGGGAGACAGTAGGGGCAGTTGTAAAACAAAGGTAATAACTATGAGAATTATGATGGGATGCTGTTGAGGCGCTTGGGGAAGGGATATGCCTACTTAGGAGTCACTGCTATTCTAGAATTATTCTGTTTGAAGGATCAATATTTAAAGCTATGAGATATGGGGAGTGTTATATTATGCCTCAATATTTTAAGTGCTAGCAAGTTATAGATTAGTGAGTTATTTGAAAGATGGGAGTTATTTGAAGGGTTGGAGAAAATGGTAGTCCCTCTAGATTGTAGTCTACCATAGTAGCACCCGGTTGCATAGATTAATAGAACACAAGTCAAATAAAGTTTAGCTAGTCAGTGAGGTAACATAGAAAGATCTGGGTCACTGCTGGGAATTAACAACCTCAGTAGGAGTGGTGCTAGAAGGAGACTTCAGAAGCTAAAGTATCTTCTGAGGCAGCAAAATAAAAAAGCAAGATGGTAAGAAAAAGGTCAAAAGGAATATCAAACACAAATTGTGCTTAGCTCACGATTTTTTTTTCGTTCTAGCCCCAATTTTAACAATGTCCATAAAAGAACAATGATTCCACTTACCTACTCCTTATTGTTTAATTGATAGAAATACTTTAAAAGCCAAGCATTGTGAAACTGATGGGAATTTCAGACCAGGTGGGAGAGAACTAGGGTCTTTGTAGGCCAGTGAATGAGCTGTTTGGAGGCTTGCAGGGTCATTTAAAGCGCACTCTGTAATAGTTGCCTAGTTATTTAATTTCTGGACCTCAGTTACTTCATCTGTAAAATGAAGATGTTGGACTGTATGATCTCTGGGGAACTTTGCAGCTCGAAAATGTTATGATTCTCTTTGGCTCACTTTTAAGGAAGAGGTATGATCCTCAGTTCATAAAAAATCAAGAAAAGCTCACATCTCACAAGAGTGCATGCAAATGGATATGTGCATACTCAAACACGTATGCATATATAGTATTATGAAGATTATTATGAAAGACTAGTAGTAAAACTGGAGTGAGTGACATAAGATTGAAGAGATATCCAACTTACAAAGTGTTCCTGTCTGCAGCATGAAAGGACATAATAACATGGATGCTTTTACAAGGAAGGTCTTCTGGCCAAAGATGAGGAGATGCAGCAGTTCATGTAGGTTAGGTTCAAACTCTATTTGCTCAAAAAGTAATAGCATCCTTTGCTCTGTATCCCTGTGTCCTTAAGAATGCAACAAATCATTCCTTAGTTTCTTGCCCATAGTTTGAAAATCCTTTATCCAAAGGATTTTTCATTTTGATAAGTGTTTATCTCAGAAGGATTAAAGCCAAGATTCCTTAAACTCACCCTTAGGAAGTATTTTAATTTTTCAAATTACTCAACCACTGCCAATGTTATTTTCACAACTTCTTAGGCAAGAAGCTTTATGAAATTTGAAGCTTTAGGTATATCCAGCAGACCTGTGCCTCTTGAAGTCTGAGATCTAAGACACTGTGACTCCATTCTTTCTTATTAGTGGAAGTGACAAGACTTACTGAAAACTGAAGCAATGGGGTTAAGCACTGAATAAAGAAAAAGGAAAAAAGAAAGACTAGGAAACTCTCAACCCAAACTAACTAAAACATTTATGAAGTCCTATAAAGAGATGGCTGCAGTTGAGGTTTCTGAGTAACAGACTGCTATTTAAGAGAAACTGCTGATGATCATAAAACATTACTAGCAAAGACAGAAGAACCAAGGAAGAGAAGACAAGATTAAGAAA
Organism: Equus quagga; assembly: GCF_021613505.1. NCBI lineage: Eukaryota > Metazoa > Chordata > Mammalia > Perissodactyla > Equidae > Equus > Equus quagga. The sequence goes on from NC_060270.1 coordinate 40,670,945, forward strand.
TAAGGTCTTCCTCTTGTCTTGTGCAAATGGAAGGCCTCAATACTTTCAGTATGATTTGTATAGGCTGCTTATGTTTATCAGTGGGATACATAAGAGAGACAGATCAATTTCCAAAGAACAAATTGAAATTTTTGGTTGTTTCTACACATCCAGCAATAAAGACACTAAAGAGTAACCAAAAGTTTAACATTTCCTATGCTTATAAAATGTTTCTATTTAGTCATTATTTAATTCTTTCATTAATTATTATAACTTATTTGTTAATTATTTTAAGAAGTGCATAGTTTGAGTATCTTTTGTATCCAATCACTGGATGAAATATAAAGAAAGAAAAAATATGGTCCTTGCCCTTAAGGAGTTTAAAATAATATCTAAAATATAATTTGGCAATAAAATATATATTTAATATAATATAATGCTTTTGTTTTGATTAATTCCCTATGTTGCTCTAATAAACTAACTCATAAGAAACCTGAAAAATCAAGCAAAAATTTTTCCTCTGAAATGCTTAAGAGGTGTTGGTAATAGTATTTCCTTTAAGTAAAAACTGGCTAAAAGATAAGGCAGTCTGTTATATAGGCTATTAGAGACAAATTTATTCATCTTCAATATGCTGTAATTTTATTCAGAAACTATTTTTATTCTGCTGGATATTTCAATTCTAAAATTCACGTGGCCCAGGGGAAAAACCTCCTGGAATGTATCATCTGTTCCGCTCACTAGTTAGACTGCCGAAGTTCCAACAGCTGGAACGTATGCCTGCTTTGCATGATCTCTTTTTATCCCCATGGAGCCCTTTAGACTTGTTCTTACTCCCCCACTGTCCTTGGGGGAAAACTTCTAGCATCTGGTAGCTGGGACTACATGTAAGTTAGATATAGATGCTTTTCTCTGTTGTTCAGGGCCAGCATTCCAGTTTTGCAGTTCAGTCTGAGCATGTGAAGCATGATGGTGGAGGTGGAGGTTTTTTAGGCAAATGGGAGTGCTGGTAAAAGTGAATGAGGTGGTGTGAGACTAGAAACTACTTAATATTAGATCCTTTGATAAAGATGCTAAAGTTGTTTCTACTGGAGAAAATTCAAGGGAAATATAATAGCTGTCTTCAAATATCTGAAAGGTTGACGAGTGGGGACAAAAAAGATTATGGTGGTTCTTAGAGTCCCAATAACTTCTTAGGAGTGGAAAGTATTGGGAGCAGCTTTTGGCTCAACCTAAAAAGAAGATAGAGGTTCCCTATCCCTGTTGAAGTCGAAGCTATTACTGCTTGTGGTCTTGTAGAGGTGAAGTAAACGGAATTAGATAAGGAGAGGGGACTTGGATGGGACTACGGCTAGGGATGGCGAATGGGTCCAATTCCCATGCCAAGTGTGATCAACTGGTAAGGGCCACCTGGAGTGCTGTGGGCCTCTGAGACTATCCAAGCTCATGAGAAAGAAGTGCTGTTATTGATTAGAATAGATGTGCATGCCATTTATTTTCTCTCTCTGGGATATTCCTTCAATATTCTCTTTACTCCTTAGATTCTATGATACGAATCTGGTACCACTTGGTGCTACTCCTAGCTCAACAACCTACTTGATCCCTAGATTCAAAGGGCAGATTTGGATCGACATTACTTGCTATTGCCTACCACTTCTTGTATTTTGTTACACTTGAGTGGCCAAGTGTGTAATTGGGTTGACCTGATTTGATTGAAAGACTTGGGAATTTTACTTTCTGCTGTAATAAAATTACAAGGAGGCATAATGGTATGCTGGAACATAATTTGACTTCCACCCCCACCACTCCACTGAAACTGCATCCACCAATGATGCCATGAATGATGTTTGTGTTACCAAAGCCATGCACACTTGACAACTTCTTGAAACATTTTTGACTCTTGTCTTTTACCATGCTATTTCCTCTTGCCTTTCTTCCACTTCACTGACTGCTTCTTCTCAGTAGCCTTTACCCTGATCCAAGGACCAGAGTAAGATCATCTTCAAGAGATGATAAAAATATATCTACTCTCTCATCTACCTATTCCTATAGATTCTTATATTGGTAATTCCAAAATTTCTAAACATAGATGAAAACTTTAATTTTGACTCTTCTGTCTAGGCACTTGCTTGAAATGACCTCGTAGGTGGCTCACAGGTATCTCAAACTTACCATTCAATATGGAGTCTTGATCCACTCCTTAATTTGTTTTCCTCCCTTCTTAACCATTCCATAACACAACCAGCCATCCAGTTGTCCATCCAGAAAATCTAAGGATTATTCTTGATTTTATATTATATCTTGAAAGCAAGTAGTATTAGTTTTCCAACTTTCCTCTTCTTTTTTTGAAATTGTTGCCTGTTGATATTCTGATTGAAATTGCATTCAATCTGTAGGTCAATTTAGGAAGAATAGACATGTTAACATTATCAAATCTTTTAATTCACAAACTTAGCATATTTCTTTTTATTTGTTTTCTTTAACTCTCAGCTATTTTGTTGTTTTCAGTGTAAATGTCTTACATATAGTCTATCAGATTCATCCTTAAGTACATATTTTATCCTATGGTAAATGATATTGATTTTTAATTTTATTTCTAGTACATAGAAATACAATTGATTATTATATATTGACCTTGTATTCTGAAACTTTGCTAAACTCCCTAATTAATTATAGCAGATTATTTGGTAGATTGTATATAATTTTCTACATAGATGATTAGTTTAATTTCTTTATTTCCAATCTAGATGTCTTTTATTCATTTTTCATACCTTTTGCACTGGTTAAAACCTCTAGTAAAATGTTCAATAGAAGTGGTGAAAGTAAACATTTTTGTCTTGCTCTTGTTCTTAAGCAGAAAACATTCAGACTTTCACCATTAAAAATGATATTTTCGGAGAGGATCCAAGATGGCGCCATGAGTAGTCCTCTTTGTCTCTCCCCCTTCAAGTCTACAATTATTTGGACACTCATCGCTTAACAAAGGATATCCAGACAGCATCTCAGGACGTCTGAGAGACCCACGCGACTATACATCGGAAGGTGGACGGACTTCCCTCCGGGAGGATGTGGAGATAGGTGAGAACTCTCCGACCCCGACCGAACAGCCTAGTACCTGCAAGCGGCTTTCTTCCAACGGACGCCCCCAGAAGATCAACACACACCTAGGGCAGGAGCGAGCACACAACAGAGGAGTGACGGTGGAAACAGGTGACCAGAACCCTACCTAAACCCCCCACAATTACTCCTAAACACAGAGGGAAACTCTAGAGTTACACACCTGAGCCCGCGGGGAGAGTCTCTCCCCGCCATTGGCAGGGAGATCCTGCCTAGTGTTCACGGCGCCCGGAGGGTCCCAGAGAGAACCACTGAGGGTACAGAGGCCCCCCGGCTGCCACTGCCTGCACTGTGGGGAAAGGGATTGCCGGAGATCTCGGAGAGGACTGGGGCTGGGTGAAGCTCCAGAGGCCGGCTCCGCACCCCGGAGGGGAAGCTCCAGAGTTCCACCCAGGCAGCAGACAAAACTCTCTGTCTGCCATTAGCGGAGGGGCTACTCCCAGCATCCACAACACTGGGAGGGTCCCGGAGAGGAGAATATCAGGCAGGGCAGCAGCTGACCAGCTACCACTGAAATCAGGATCTCCGGCTATCCCCCAGACAGGGCAAAGGGCTCCCCGAGTTCCTGGGGAACAGGACTGGGGCTGGGTGGAGTTCCAGCGACCCAGCTCCATAGCCTAGGGGGAAACCCTACAGGCTCACAGCAGCCTCAGGGAAAGCCTCTGCACAGCACTAGTAGAGAGCACCCATCCGGCAGCCACAAGGCTGGAAGACCCCGGGACAAAAGTATCATAGCTAGGTGAGCTAACCACAGACTTTAGAAGATGCCAATAGCTCTGCTGCGACCCATAGTGGACAAGTGAGATTTTGTGGGTGCCGACAGTGACGGAGCGGCAAATATAAGTGATCCTACCCCAGGCCGCTGGAAAAGCCCATAACACCGTTGCAGACCCCAAGGAGGGAGCACATCTAGGTGGGCTGCAACAGTAGGCACCAGCAGCCTGAAGCCCCCCCCGTGATGGCCCCCACGGCAGAAGAGGGAATCCAAAGGACCACTGTGACTACGAGGAGGGGCCCAGGCCCAGTTAGCAACTGCGGATAGGGTTCCTGGTTGGTGCAGTATAAACAGCTGCTCCCCCACCACAGGAGCAGAAACAAGTGGAAGGAGCAACTAAACTCTATCTCTATGCGGAGGCACAAATCAACAACATCAAGCAATATGAAAAAATACATTAAATCTCCAGAACAGAAGGAAAATAACAAATACACAGAAAACAATCCCAAAGAAAATGAGATATATAAACTAAATGACGATGACTTCAAAACATCCATCGTTAAAATACTCAATGAGTTAAGAGAGAATTCAGATAGACAACTCAACGAGTTCAGGAGCTATGTCCCAAAAGAGTTTGATATGATAAAGAAGAACCAAACAGAAATACTGGAAATGAAGAACACAATAGAGGAGATTAAGAAAAATCTAGATGCACTGAACAGTAAGGCCGATAATATGGAGGAAAGAATTAGCACAGGCTTTTGTAAGAGATGTTCCCGGTAGACTGTAAGAGCACTGTGGAGAGCGAGTTGTTTCTTAGCTTCCCAAAGAGCTGGAAGCAAGACACTTTGTGGCCTGTCTCCCCTTGAGGAAACAAGGCAGGACTTTGTGCCTTGTACCTCTAGGGCAATGTAGGACACGGCAGAAAGAAAAAAAAAAGATTGGCAACAGTTGTTAGCTCAGGTGCCAATCTTTAAAAAAAAAAAAATGATATTCTCTGTAGTTTTAAGTAGATGCCCTTTATCAGGCTGAGGAAGTTCCCTTCTATTTCTACTATACTGAGAGTTTTCTACTTCTTTCCTGCATCTATTGATGTTGTATACATATATATTTTTTCTTTTTTAGTCTGTTCATATGATGAGTTACATTGATTGATATTTGAATGTTAAACCATTCTCGTGTTATTGAGTCAAATACAAATTGGACATGATATATTTGTCCTTTTTATGCATCTTATGTGTTGTTGGATTTGATTTTTAAAGTTTTGTTGCAAATGTTTGCATCTATGTTTTGGGACACAGTATTAGTCTATAGTTTTCTTTTCTTGCAGTGTTCTTTGGTTGTTGTATCAGGGTAATATTGGCACTATAAAATGAGTTTGGAAGTATTATCTCCCTTCAAATTCTGGAAGACTTTGTGTAGAATTGGTATTTCTTCTTTAAGTGTTTGATAGAATTTAACAGTGAAGTCATTTAGACGTGGGGAGTTTTTGGTTTTGTGTTTTAAGATTTTGACTATAAATCCAATTTCTTTCATAGATACCAGGTTTTCAGCTTATCTGCTTTTTCTTGAGTGAGTTTTGGTACTTTGTGTCTTTCAAGGAATTTATCCATTTCATTTAAGTTGTAGAATTTTTGGAAAAAAGTTGTTCAAAATATTGCCCCATTTCCCTTTTCAATAATCTGTAGAAACTGTATTAATGCCACCTTTCTCATTCCTGATAATTTGTGTCTCCTTACTTTCTTTTAAGATCAATCTGGGCCAGCCCAGTGGCGCAGCAGTTAAGTGCGCATGTTCTGCTTCGGTGGGCCTGGTTCGGGTCCCGGGTGCAGACGTGGCACCGCTTGGCAAGCCATGCTGTGGTAGGCGTCCCACATATAAAGTAGAGGAAGATGGTCACGGAAGTTAGCTCTGGGCCAGTCTTCCTCAGCAAAAAGAGGATTGGCAGCAGATGTTAGCTCAGGGCTAATCTTCCTCCAAAAAAAAAAAATTAAAAAAATTAAAAAATAAGATCAATCAGACTAGAGGTCCATCAATTTTCTTGATCCTCTCAAAGAATCAGCTTTTACTTTCATTGATTTTTCTATTATCTTTCTGATTTTCTGTTTCATTGATTTCTTCTTTGATCTTTAGTATTTCTTTTAATTTTGCTTCCTTTGGATTTAGTTTTCTCTTTTTCGTGAGATTGTTAATGTGAAGGCTGAGATCATTAATGTGAGACTTTTCTTCTTTTCCCATATAAGTATGTAGTACTATAAATTTTCCTTTAATTATTCCTTTAGCTGCATTCTTCAATTTGGGTGTATCTTCATATTCATTCAGTGTGAAATACTTTCTGACTTCTCTTTTGCTTACTTCTTTGATCCATGGTTGATTTATAAATGTGTTTCTAAATATTAGGGAATTTTCCAGAGATCTTTTGGTTTCTAATTTAATTTTGTTGTGGCCAGAGAACAAACTTTGTATGTCTTGAATCTTTTAAAATTTATTGAGACATATTTTATGACTTAGAACATGGTTCATCTTAGTAAATACTCAGGTGCACTTGAAAAGAAAATGTGTATTCTACTGTTATTCAGTGGGAGTTGATTGGTAGCATTATTCAAGTCTGCAATATCGTTGTTGATATTGTTCTGCCCACTTATATCTATTGAGAGAGGGGGTTGAAATCTCTGGGTGTAATTGTGAATTTTCTGTTTCCCTTGCAGTACCATTAGATTTTGCTAAATGCATGTTTTTTGTAGTTCATATTTTTTTTTCTTGATTTACTGATCCCTTTATCATTATGAAATGATTCTTTTTATTCCTGTTAATATTCTTTTTTCTGAAATCTACTTCATCTCATATGAATATAACCACTTCAGTTTTCTTTTGATATATTTTTCAATTCTTTTATTATTACCTATTTGTGTTTTTATATTTAAAGTGTGTTTCTTTTAGGCATTATACAGTCAGATCTTGATTTTTTATCCAATCTGACAGTCTCTGACTTTACATTTGGGCTGTGTAGACCATTTACATTTAATATGATTGTTGGTAAGGTTGGGTTTAAATCTACTATATTGCTATTTTTTTTAATCCATCTATTCTTTGTTCTTCTTTCCTTCTTTTGCTTCCTCTTTTGGATTCTGTATATTTATGATTTCATTTTATCTCCTTTGCTCATGTATTTCTGTTGTTTTATTTTAGAGTTTGCTTTTGGATTTATAATATACAACTTATCACAGTCTACTTTAAAGTAATATTACATCACTTCATGTGTAGTATAAGAATTTTACAGCAATAAACTTTTATCTGTCTCCTCCATGCCCTTGTGCTATAGTTGTTTACATTTTACTTGTACATATTTTATAAATCCTAAAATGCAGTATTATTGTTTTTGCTTTAGAGAAATGGTTAACTTTTAAGAAGATTTAAATAATAAGGAAAAATTTCTTGTACATTTACCAGATAGTTACAATTTCCACGAAACTTCATTCTTTTGTGCAGTTCTAAATTTCCATCTGGCATTATTTTCTTTGTGTCTAGAGAACTTCCTTTCATATTTCTTGTATTACTGGTTTATTGCTGATGAATTCTTTTAGCTTTTGTATGTCTGAAAAAGCATTTATTTTGCCTTCATTTTTGAAAGATTTTTTTCCTGGAGTAGAGACTTTGGTTGACAGGTGTTTTTTTTCTTTCATTACCTTAAATATATTGCTTCACTTTCTTCTGGCTTATTATTTTTATGGTGAGAAATATGCTATCATCATTATGTTTTTTCCTCTTTATGTTATGTGTCTTTTTTTCCTCTGGCTTCTCTTATCATTGGTTTTAACCAATTTTATTATGATGTGTCTAAGTGTATTTTCTTGCAAATTTCTTCTGCTTGGGGTGCCTTGAGTTTCTTGGATCTCTGGGTTTATAGGTTTCATTATATTTGGGAAAATTTCAATCATTATTTCTTTAAATATTTTGTCCCTTACCTTATTGATTCTCTGTTCCCTTTGTTTTCAGCCTTTTTCCTTGATGTGCTTAATTTGGGATAATTTCTTTTGGTATGTATTCAGGTTCACTAATCTTATTTTGCAGTGCCTAATCTGTTACTAGCAAATATTATATATATAATATATATGTTATATTCACTGATTAATGTATTCTTTCTTATAGCTTCTTGAGTATACGGAATATAGACATCATAACCATTTTGATGACCTTTTCTGCTAATTCTATCTTGTGTGTCATTATACCATGGCTAGTTTTAATTGATACAAGTTGAATTTTTCTACTTTTTTGCATGCCTGTTAATTTTTTTTTTTAAAGATTTTATTTTTTCCTTTTTTCCCCAAAGCCCCCCAGTACATAGTTGTATATTCTTCGCTGTGGGTCCTTCTAATTGTGGCATGTGGGACGCTGCCTCAGCGTGGTTCAATGAGCAGTGCCATGTCCGTGCCCAGGATTCGAACCAACGAAACACTGGGCCGCCTGCAGCGGAGCGCGCGAACTTAACCACTCGGCCACGGGGCCAGCCCCATGCCTGTTAATTTTTGAATGGATACTAGTTATTAAAAATTTTACCCTGTTGAGTGCTGTATATTTTTGTACTCATATACATATTCTTGAACTCTGTTCTGGAAATACAGTTAAGTTACTTGGAAACAGTTAAGTTACTTTTGGGTTTTGCATTTAAGCTTTGTTATGCAGGACCAGAGCAATATTTAGTCTAAGGTTAATTTTCCCCACTACTGAGGCAAAACCATTTTGAGTACTGTGCTGGGTGCTCCATGAATTATGAGGTTTTTTACTCTGGCTCTTGGGAACAGGAACTATTTCTGATCCTGTGAGCTGCTGGGATTATTCAGTGTAATCTTTGGTGAGGCTCTTTCCCTGGCCTCATGTAGTTTCCTCCTAAGCATACACTGATCAGTAGTCAGCTGGAGACTGAAAGTGGATCCTCTGAAGATCTCTGGAAATCTTTGTGTAGCTGTCTTCTTAATGGTACTCTGTATGTCTTGAGAATTCTAGCTGCTTTTGTCTCTCCACAACATCAGCTCCATCTTTTCAATTGTGGAGATCTGTGGACACTGCCTTAGTTCTTCCTTGCTAAATGGTAGCCTGGAAACTCTCTCAAAACAGTAAATTGGAACAGTTTTAGGGTTCACCTCATATGTTTTCCATTTCTCAGGAATCACTATCTTTTATTGTCTGATGACTGATGTCTTGAAAACTGTTGTTTCATATATTTTTTCCTGTTTTTATCTTTTCTACTGAGGTATAATTGCCATACATTATATTAGTTTCAAGTGTACAACATAATGATTTGATATTTGTATATATTGTAAAATAATCAACAAGTAGTCTAGTTAACATCCCTCACCACACATAGTTACAGAATTTTTCTTTTCTTGTGATGAGGACTTTTAAGATTTACTCTCTTAGCAACTTTCAAATATGCAGTATAGTATTACTAACTATAGTCACCATGCTATACATTACAACCCCATCACTTATTTTATAACTGGAAGTTTGTACCTTTTGATTCCCTTTACCCATTTTGCCCCCCCTCCCACCCTCCATCCTGTTTTTAATTGTTTCAGGTGGGAGGCTGAATGTGTCCCCCCTTGCTTCTTGGCTGGAAGCAGAAGTGCTCATTAGGTTATAATTCTTTTTGTGTTTTGTTACTGCTACTGAAAACAGATTTCTTCCACGCCATTTTTCTTTTGTCATTTTGTTGATTTCATTAGTTTCGTGGAAGGATATTTTGTGATTAGGCTTCATGTAGCCATCTTCATGTATTTATTAGACATTTACATTTTCTTTTCTGTGATTTGTGACTTTCATGATTTTTTTCTTACTTTTCTTTTGGCATCTCTATGAATTTCTTACAAGTTTTTCTGATATTTTAAATGTCACCTACACATGCAATTCATATGCTATATTTATACTAAACATTCTTCCAGTTTATCCTTCATGTTTAATCTTGGTGATGATTTCTTTTGAAGTACAAGAGCCTTTCATTTAATGTAATCAACTCTATATAGTCTTTTTTATAAAATCTCTTCATAATCAGAGAGTGATATTTACCTGTATTCTATTTTTTTATTGCTTGATTGTTTATAACATTTACTTCTAGGCTTTTGAGGAATTTATTCCTTTACATGAAGTGTAGATCTAAATTTATTTTTTTCAAAGTATTCTTTTGACACTATTTATGAAGTATCCTTACTTTTATGCATATTTGTAGCACTAATTTTACCATGTTAAAAATTCTATTGCTGGGTTATCTATTCTCTTCCACTTATTCATACATCATCCTCTTGGTAAACTTTTTATTGAAGAAGGACATACATTCAAAAAAGTTTATAAATCATGTATGTACAGCTTGTGTTTTCACAAAGTGATCACCAGTGAAACAGTTGCCAGATCAAGAAGCAAAATATTAATAACACTGCAGAGATCATCCTATAAATCCAACCCCCATGCCCAAATAACTGCCCTAAATAGCAGGGTGATAACCATTCTAACACCATAGACTAGTTTTCTCTGTTTTAGAACTTTACATAAATGGAATCAAACAATATGTACTCTTTTGTGTCTGGCTTCTCCTTCTTCACATTATGTTTGTGAGATTTATCTATTTTGTTGCAGGTAGTTCTAGTTCATTCATTCTCAATGTGCTTGAGATTTTAGGGTCATGGTAAGTGTATGTTTAACTGCATAGGAAATTATTTTCCAAAGTGACAGTACCATTTTGCGTTCCTACCTTCAATGAATGAGAGGTTCCATTGTTCTGCATCCTTATCAGCAGTTCCTGTTTTCACTTTGTTTGGTTTTGTTTTGTAGTTGTAGCCATTCTAATAGGCGCGTGCTGGTATGTCATTGTGATTTTAACTTGTATTTCCCTAATTAATAATGATGTTGAACGTCTTTTTGCATGTTCATTTGTCATCTTCTTTGATGAAGTGACGGTTCAGCTCTTTTGCCCATTATTTTTTTCTTAGATGTTCGTTTTCTTACTGTTTAGTTGAGTTCTTTATCTATTCTGGAAAGAACTTTATCAGATATTTGATCTATAAACATTTTCTCCTGGCCTGTGGCTTGACTTTTCATTCTCTTAATGGTGTCTTTCACAGAGAAAAAGATTTTAATTTGGATAAAATACAACTTATCAATACTTTTTCTTTATGGAGTATGCTTTTAGTGTTGCCTAATCCAAGGTCACACAGATTTTCTCTTGTGTTTTCTTCTATAAGTTTTAAAGCTTTATGTTTTACATTTGGAACTATGAGTCAAAGAATATGCATATTTTAAAGGGTAATAAGACATACTGAAAAAAATGCCTTATGAAAGATTTTACTGGTTTATACTCCCACCAGCCATGTATGACAAAGTTTCTACAACTACCACCAAACTGAATTTTATCCTTCATTTTTAAATCTTTGCATCTTGATGTTTAAATAATGGTGTCTTGTTTAAAGAATTTTTTGTTGTTAGTGATTTTCAATACTTTTGCGTGTTTGACTTTTGTAGTTTTAAAATTATATTTCGTGTGTTTAGTTCATTTTTCCCTAACAAAATATTTATCTTTTTCTTTAAAAAGTTGTAGTTTTTAAAATATGAAGTTTTTTTTTTTTTTTTTTTTTAGCTAAGTGCATTTAACCAAAACCAAATAATGTACCTTAATCAAATAAGAGTATTTTTTGTCACATAAAATGTTCAGCAGTGGTATTTCAGGGCTGGTGCAGGCACTCAGGGAACTAGACTCCTTCTGCCTTAATGCTTTGCTCTCACTGGCATGTGACTTTTATTTGCTCATGGTCAAAAGATAGTTGTTCCACCTCCAGACGTGAGATCCATATTTCAGGAAGGGAGAGAGGAAGAATGGATGGCAAAAGGTACATGTTAACTTGTACTCTTCCTTTTGATAAAGAAAACATAGTTATCCTAGAAGCCCCATCCGGGACATTTTGCTTATATCTCATTGGCCAGACATGGTTACATGGCTACTCTAGCTATAAGAGTTAAAGAAAATAGTTGGGCACATTGCTGCCCCAAACATAATGTGGGTTCTTGAAGCAGAGAAGAAGGGTAAAATAGATATAGACATTAGCAAAGTCTTCCATAAGGATATGTTGCTCTTTGTCAGTTATAAGTGTTGAAGATTTTTCAATTTACCTTTTGCCGTTATATGTATAAATGTGAAATATATATATATATAGGTGTTTTTATATAGAAGTTTTACGTTTTTATCTTTTCTTTTCTGGCTTCTGTTTTTGAATAATTATGTTCAGAAAGGTCTTCTACAACCCAAAATTTGCCTAATTTTTATTTCATATTCTTATTGACTGACTTATTAGAATTATATCTTTAATATTGAGAGTTTGACAGAACTATATTAAACCAAATTACATTAAACTATACTAAACCTGAAGAATTGATATCTCTATAATATCTATTATAGCCAATAATATCTAAATTTATAATATATAAACAACATATATTTTCCCCTCTTGCTCAAGTATGTTTTGCCATCTTCTTCATATTGATCTGCATATCACATTGAGGTTGTTCCTAGACATTGTTATATGATTTTGATTTTGTTTTGTTTTGTTTACTATTATATGAATAATATTGTTTCTATTATATTTTCTAACGTTATTGCTGGTTTGTTGTAAAATTATATTTATTATGTATATGTATATGTATGCATGTGTGTATATACATATAAATATATATGTTTATATATAGAGAGACACATTCACAGCTGCTTTTTACAACTTTCTCATTAATTCTAAGTTCTTTTGATGATTTCTTTGAATTTCTGGATCCATAATCATATTTTCTGCAATTAATTACACTCTTGGTACTTTCTTCCAATTTCTTAATGTGCTTTTCAGAACTTCCAGAACACCTTTGTTTGTTCTGGACTTTAATGAGACTGACTTTAATATTTCAACATTGTGTGATTTTGGCTGCTGGGTGATGTATAATCTTTACAATATTAGAAAAGGATACTTCTAGTGCTAATTTTTGCATGTAGATTTTGTTTTTATTCACTGCACAGCATGCCATCAACTGACTGCAGGAGACTTTTTTTTTTTTTTCTATAGGGCTTAGACTTTAATCTGGTTTTGCCCCTGTGGCTTTCCTGGGGCTTCAAGTTGGTTTTAAAGCCCTTGATCTCAGGGTATGTATTTCCAAACTGGAAAAGAAATAATTGAAACCAAGTGTTGGCTATGCCAGCTGTTCACCTAGAAGCCCCTAGATTTCAAGGCAATTTAGGATCATAGGTGAAAGCTTCTTTTACCACAAACTGAGGTCCTTCCAGTTGAAACCTATATTTTAACCTAGTCAGAAATATATATTTTATGGTGCTTTAGTCACTAAAAAAAAAAAACTCTCACTCAGTGACAGATGCTAAATGCTATCACAGCTGAATAAATCAATACCATTAAACTATGTTTGCCCCGGAAAAGTTCCTTCTCATGGGAATTTCCTAGATCAGAATGTCCAGGGATGAGTGCAGTTTGTAGACATAGATTTTTACAGTGTGTGTCTACATAATGGATATTGAGCAACCTGTACTTTCCTCACTTATTGTTTTGGTCAGTTCATTTAGATGTTTTCTCCTCCAAAACGGTTTAAGTCCAAGTCACAGTGCTTAGGATGTTAATTATTTCAAGGAAATTTGAGGACGGAAACTTTTGATGGTTTCTGAAAAAATACTAGAACACTCCTACAGTCTCTGGAGGAAACAATTCATCTTTTATCACTTAAATTACAAAAGTTGTACAAATACCAAATCTACTTTTAAAGTTGTCTCTTTCATTCATTCATCAAATATTATTGCTATATTTAGCATATATTAGTACCAGGTCCTGTTTCGGGGAGGAGGAATATAAAGATGAATAAGTCCTAGCCCATGCCCTCAAGGTGCTGATAGTCCGAAAAGGGAAATGTTTCAACCAAATAATTCAGTCAATGTGGTAAATAGTGTGGCCAGGTACTTTGGGAACATAGAGGATGGTCATCTAAATCAGACTGAAGTTCAAAGAAATTCACTGACAATGGCATTGAATATTTGTCCTCCTCTTCTTCCGTTATAATAGAATTTTTAGTTACGTAAATGAGTACTCAAGCTATAGCCTACATTTCAGCTAATTATATCCATATGACTAAGTTCTTGCCAAAATAATGTGAAGGGAAGTGATGTGTGCCACTTCTGGGTCATGGCCTCCTTTCTTCTCTTTCTCCATATGGCTTCCTAGAATGTGAATACTGTGAGGAGCCACCAGGAACAATACAGAAGAGAGCAACACCCTAGGAATAATGGAGCAATAAAGAGATTGGCTTCCTGGCAACCTTATAAAGCAGGTTCACTTTTGTCCAGACTACCAACACAGGAGAAATAAATGTCTATTTTGTTTAAACTGCTATTAAGTTGAGTCTCTATTGTCACAGCTGTATCTAGATTCAAACTAACGTAGTGAACTTTCCCCAATCTTCACTCTCTTGAACCCTGCAGTATTTTTTGATCATATCCAATTCTCATGTTTAAAAGCTTCTTTATTGGTGTCTTTGTTCTGGTTTTCTTAATGCTTCTCACATGTTTCATTGGTCTCCTGTAAGACTCTTCCTATTTCTGCGGCTAATGTAGAACTTCCCCAAGGTTTTTTCCTTAACCCTCTTCTGTCTTTGCTCTTTGTTTCCCTTAGAATCCCATGGCTTTAAATATCCCCCTTTGAAACTGATTTCCAAGATGCTATTGCACTCCTAAAGTTCTGGTTTAGGCCCAGGTTTCCAATAGACTGCAATAAATTTCCATTTAGATAAACTTCTGCCATTTCACAGTCAGCAGGTTTCAATTTAAACTCATGTTCCTCTCCAAACCAAACTTTCTTCTGGAGTTTGCTATTTATGTTAATGACATCATTATTCTCCTAGTCTTTTATGTTTAAAACTTACCATTGTCTTTAATTTCTTCTCTCTTTCCTATCAACTGAAATTTAAAATGGTAGACTGCCTGAATCACTTCCTTTTATAGTCCCGGCCTCCCACAGTCCTCTCCATAAAGATGGAGATAGTAATTTCAGCATCGAAAGCATCTTTAATTTCCACTTGCCAAAGCCTGATCAAAGTAGCTGGTTTCAGGTCACCTCTGTGGGAAACCTCAATCTAGGAGACTCAGGAAGAATTCTGCTGGGAATTCAATTAAATTCCTTTATGCATAGTTTACGAATCCATGGCTCTGACTCTGCTTCTCCCATATTGCTACTAATTCTTTGTTCTTGCATCATCTTTCACATAATTCCTGGCTATATAACTCTCATGTGCACATATTCCCTTAAGTATTTGCCCATTTGGAGATTATCATTTACCCCCTTTTATTTGTCTGTAAACATACTGTCACTTTTCCTCCCAGTTACTGCCTTTCTAAATATATTTATTGCAAAATGGTTGGAAATCACTACTCTGAACAATTCAAGGGCTTGGTATTGGATATTTTGTTGTTAGTTTACTGAGCTTGGAGTTCTTGAATCATCTTATGTCAAGTGCACAAATTTGAGTTCAACTTTTGAGTCAGAACTTGTAGTGCAACTACCTATTAACTTTTCTATCCCTTCCCTGTATTCTAACACTGGTGTCTTATCTCTTATTCCATGTTTTGTTCTATATATGAACACTAAACCCCAACAGATCTTCTGTCAAAGTAATTCCCACTTGTACCTCTTTTTAAATACCTCCATTGTCACCATCTTGGTTTAGGCTCTCATGCCTTAACTCTGCATTGTCTTTTGGGCCTCATGTTTCCACTTACATCTGGCCATCCTCTGCAGCTTAATCTTGCAAAACTACTGCCTTCGTGTTGCTTCCTCTTCCTAAACCTCAAATGCTCTCCATTTTCTTATGCTAATGTACAATCAAGGCTCGTATTTCTTTTTTTAGCTTTTTGATCACACCCTTTTACATGACATATTATCATCTCTAAGATCACTTCTTCTTCAAAATACTTACAAATGCCTATGTCCGTTTCATTCAAATCAAAATCTATTTTTGCCGTCCAACAGTCCCATTAAGCTTTTCAGACGTCGTGACTCATAGTGTTTACCCCTAAGTGAGATTTTATAGTTATATAAGTTCTTCTCTAGCCAGGAAAATCTTGGTTAGCTCTTTTATTCTTTTTTTTTTTTTTTTAAAGATTTTATTTTTTCCTTTTTTTCCCCAAAGCCCCCAGGTACATAGTTGTACGTTCTTCATTGTGGGTCCTTCTAGTTGTGGGATGTGGGACGCTGCCTCAGCGTGGTTTGAAGAGCAGTGCCATGGCCGCGCCCAGGATTCGAACCAACGAAACACTGGGCCGCCTGCAGCGGAGCATGCGAACTTAACCACTCGGCCACGGGGCCAGCCCCATTAGCTTTTTTATTCTTAAGGCACATTCTTTTCCTCACTCAGAAATCTATAGATGTTACTTCATTATTACTCTTCGGTTTAGTGTTATGGAGTAGTTTGGGTCAGGCTAACTTTCATTTCTTGAGGATATCCTGAAATTTTTTTCTTTCAAAGACTATAGAATTCTTTCTCTTGAAAGTTTGAAAATTCCAAAAGAATTGGCCTACCTATGTTATTCTTTTCAGTTAGCTTATCACAAATATGATGTGGGTTTTGAATTTTTAAACCACAGCTTTTCTTTAGAGGGAGAAAGTTCCTTGTGTGCAGTCTAGATGTGACTTAGCTACCAGGGGAAGCCTCTATTCTTGCCTCACACTAACCTGAGGCAGAATATGAGTGCAGTGTATTGTCCCTTAACACCAAATACATCCCCAAAGCACTAGTGAACAATACAAACTTTTAATGGGGAGAAATGAGAGAAAATGCTTATGTTATGGAAGGTACATCATTTTACTCCCCAAATACCCATTTTAGATCTTATACCCTCTTTCACTTTGTTAGTGCCAAAAGGTGATCTTCTACTCACCGCAAGATGAGTCAACAGTTGAGAGGCAAGGTGGTAGGAGAGAAAGAGTTTTATTGCCGCTTACTAGCAAATGGAAGATGGGGCTACTAACATCCAAAAGAGCCATCTTACAGAACAAAGACTACAGGCCAGTTATATAGGGGCTGGTCTCCAGGTGGGGCAGACATCTGGTCTTACTTCCTAATAAACTTTTGTTTTACTGGGTATGTATCAGAGACTGGAGCAACGCCTTATACTCTGATTTACTTTAAAGATAATAAGAACAAAATCTTTAATATGTATAGTAAAGAGTACTGTTTACATGCGTGACACCAACAACTTCTCAGCTACCTTGTTTTCCCTATTTTACTGGCTCTAGCCTTTGCATCCTCCAACATGTTTTCTAATCCCCGAGTCTTTTTCTATCCCTTTCCTTGAACAGAAGACTTTCACTTCTATGGGCTTATTCATTATCCAACAATAGAACCCTTGTTAATAGTCATCAGGGGATTGTAAATAACAATTTTTCCTGAAATATAACTTTTTTCAATTATTTGAAGGTTTTTCACTATTATTTGAGTATTGCTTCTGCTCCTTTTGCTCTGTTTTCTTTCTAAATAATCATTAATTTATTCATTCAGTGTCTCTACTGTGTTTGGGTTGGTCTTCAATATGCACAGGAAATTGCAAAGCTTTAAAGTATCACTCCAGTGTTTCAGTGGTGTTAGACTCTTCAGACTAAAGCCTTGAGTTGTGGGATATCTGAGGTGAGGGGATGTCTTTCAGATTCCTTTGGCTTTTATCTTGAACATGCCACATCCTCTCAATGAAGAGTTTTATCTGTCATCCCTCAATGCCTTCCTCAGTCAGGCTGTTGGTATGTATATAGTAGAAATTATTCTAATTTTCAGACATGTGGATAGCTTTCACTTTTGTTTTACAAAGTTGATGCACAAATTGTATATTCCATTTTTCATTTCAGTGGGAATTTGGCTAGGGAGAAGGCAATTCTTTGACAACACTGTCATTAATCCTTGACTACTGAGATTCTTTGGCTCATTTATGAAGTGCAAAGGAACCATGTCACCAATTATGGAAAAATAAAAGTAAACAACATTTTCTACATTAGTAATATGAATTTATTATTCTGACTTCTTAAGAAGAACCTGAATCTGTTGACTAATTATTGTCAAAACAAAGCAAGGAAGCATTAACTTTATTAAAACTAAAATCATTATTTTGTCATGCATTTTCTCATATCTAAGTGGGCAGTCCTAAAGAACCCAGTCAGAAGGTCCTTTCATTAAGGTACTTGAGAATGCTTTTCTTCTTGACTTATTTTTGTGGACCCATCAGAATGTAGTTCAATTTAAAAGTAGACCATAAGGAGGGTTTTTAATTTTCTTTTAATGGGTAAGGGAGGTCCTTTGATAACAACTAAAATAAAATGAGTAAATGCTTCTGTTTGAAAGTAATGCAAAATATAACTTTACATAGCTTTAAGGAAATTTATTGGTTCATAAAACTGAAAAGTCTAGTTGTTTGGTTTGATGGAATGGTTTGATCCAGAGGCCCATGATGTCATGAGATCCATTTCTCTGTGATTCTTTTTACTCTTTCCTTCTCCTTGTGTCAGTTTTACACTCAGGCTAGGTTCCTTCATGATCATAAAAATAGACATCATGGTTTCAAGTCTCATAATCACACACTATGGCTCCAAAAGGGATTTGAAAAGAATATGTTAGTCCCAATTATGCAAGCAAAATCCTGAGGTTCACTCTAATTGGACTGGCTGGGTTACACGCCCACTCCTGAACAGTTACAATGGCCAGGGAAATGGGTGGTGCTGATTGGCCAGCCTGAGTCACATGAATTTGAAGTGGCAAAAGAAGCATCCTTGGAACTACATGGATCCCTAAATTGGATATCTGGGACTGTTGGGAAAGGAAGATTGGATATACACTACCCATTTCAAAATTGTTTCTTCCATATGTAGCACAAAACTTGAAAGTTTTAATCAAACACTTAAGATAGCTGCCTAGGAAGTGTCAAAAATATATATATATTTTAAAAATTGTTAATGCATACTGTATTTACTTCTGAAGTTAGTGTATACTCATGTTGAAGTTTGTCTACCATCAGTTATACTCATACATTTCCACAGCTGAGTGAGAAACCTGTCCCTCATAGTTATTCTCTAGCATATCTGAAGCACTGTTTAGTCCACAAGACAGAATATTGGCACTTAAGGCACTAATAAGAGAATTCAGCTAGGAATTCCCAAAACTGATTTGTGAATCTTATGTTTGAAAGAAACTGCGTAGTGAGTAAATTAATTATCTGTTCCTCTAGTGTCTACCTTCTCCATCTGTATTAAAGTTAGACCATCAGAAAGCAATAGCTGAATGGTATTATCCCAACACTCTGGAGAAATAATTTCATAAAGTGAAGATTTAGTATCATGTATGCTGTCAATTTTATAGACAGCTACTTGCTTGACAAAAGTATACATTGAGTTACCAGTGTTTCTCATTTATAGATATATGACACAAATTTTTCCTTAATATTAGTGCTAGGTGAAATTTTATCTTGAAAAAATGACTGGTATGGTTTCTTCTATCAACGATAAGAAAGTTGGAAAGAAACGAACATTTCTAATACTACCATTATATATTTCAGAGTTTTTCCCTTTTTGTTTTAGCTCTTAGGAAATCCAGAGTAAATACAGCGCTCCCAATTTCATTAATTAACTCCTCTCAAGTCGGTATAGTAACATCTGTCACTCTCCTTTTAGCACAACGTCTGGTTTCTAATTACATATTTGTGACTTTTCTCAAGAACTTTTTGAAAATAAGGGAAATAGAACTTTTGCATACAAGTGTAAATGACACTGTATTGCTTTTTCAGTTGAAGTTGTGTAGTACTTTAAACTGCTTCAGGAGCTTATGGATAGATTCTGAGGTTCTCAGTAGGTCGTCCCTCCATGCTGTTCTTTCGAACTCTGTAGTCAGCAAAGCCTAAATTTGGTAATTGTGTTTATCAAAAGAATGAAGTTGCAGCCTCACAAAGCACAGCAGCTACTCAAGTTATAGCTTCACAGTGGGGATAGATTGTGCTGATGCTAAAAACTAGCACCACTTGTTCACTAAACATTTGGATGTGGATTTGTCTTTGTTCCTTGCTTAACATCCAAGTGTTGAGAAAAGGCGAATGAGTCAAAATATTTTCATGTTCTTAAACTGAATGTAGTCTTTGAAAAATTCTTCCTGGTGACTTTTTTTTTGCTGGCAAAGAAACTAATGGATACAATACTAGCTAATTTTTCACACAATTTAGTTTAGTGCATGTTGAAGCATGAAGCTTAAAAAAGGTGAGCTGTCGTGTCTGGAGACCAGCTGGAGAATGCACAAGTCTTCAGAGTGAACCTTAAAACTCCTTCACTGGTTTGGCCAACATTCCTCTTTTATGACAGTCGGTGTCAATTTTTATCACACTGCATTAGCCTTAAGTGAACAAACAAAACACATAAGTATAAAATGGTAATGATAATAATAATAGCAGGATGAGTAACACCCAGTGATATTTAGCTACTACCTTTTGTTTTCCTTTACCTAAAATTAAAAAAATTGCACATAAATAAATTTATATGTAATTTGAAATCATACATAAGTAGGTTTTCTATATTTAAAGAGTGATGGATTACAGCAAGGCTAAAGTTTTGTGTTTTTTTTTTTACTACTTGGTTTTGGTTTCCTTTTTTGCTGTAACAAAATACCACAAGTTTCGTGGCTAAGCATGACTAATTTATCGTACAATTCTGGAGGTCAGAGGTCTGAAATGGGTCTCACTGAGGTAAAACCAAGGCATCGGCTCGCTGTGCTCCTCTTGGAGGCTTTAGGGGAGAATCCATTCCCTCGCCTTTTCCAGCTTCCAGGGGTGACTCTCGTTCCTTGACTTGTGGCCCCTTCTTCCTTCTTCAAAACCGGCGGCAACATCAAGCCACATCCTTATCATGCTTTCTCTGTTTCTCTCTCTCCTGCCTCCCTCTTCCACTTTTACAGAGCTTTGTAATTACATTGAGCCTGCTGGGTAATCCAGGATAATCTCCATATTTTCATATCAGTTGATTAGCAACCTAATTCAATCTATAATCTTACTCTCCCTTTGCTATGTGACCTAACATTTTCACAGATGCCAAGGATTAAAATATGAACATGTGTAGGGGGCATTATTTTGCCTACCACACCACTGCCCCTAAATCATTATTCAGTAACCTCTCCCCAGAAGTAAACTCTGTTATCTCTTTGGTATGTTCTTTCCAGGTCTTTTTCTTTGCATTTACCAAAATATATATGCAAAGATGTATAGTTTCATTTTTTTGTTATTTGTCTGCAACTTGCTTTAATTTCACAATATATCTTAGAAAAGATATATTTGAATTCATACTTAGTAATAGATTATTCATTTTAACTGCTACATAATATTCCATAGTGTGGGGAGACCCAGGTTTATGGTCCCTATTCCCCTATTGATAGACATTTAAGTAGTTTTCAATTTTTTTGTATCACAATCTGTTATGAGCCACCTTGAGCACACCTTCTAGAGCATTTGTGTAATTCTCCAGATGAGTTAATGGAACTGCTTAGATGTAAGGTGTGTGCCATATTATATTTGAACAGACACTGAAAATTGTCCTCCTTAGGGGCCCTACCAATTTATGCTGTCGGTCAGCAGTGTATGATTTTACTCATTTTATGCATCCTCACCAATACTTAATTGCAAAATTTAAATTTTTGCCGTTTTGATGGGTTGTTTTAATATGCATTTCTGTGATTACCATTGGGAGTGGGATTTTTTTCTTTCATGTTCATTGCCATTTATGTTTCCTGTTCTGTGAACTGCTCATTTGGGTGAGTGGGTGGGGTCTCTTTGGTATTTTTCTTATTGATTTAAAGTTCTTTATATACTCAGGATACTAATACTTAGGCTATTGTATATATTGTAAATATTTACTGCTAGTTTTTTCTTTGTTTATGCTATCTTTAAAAATACAGAATTATTTTTTAACTTCAGAACTTCTTGTGTTGTGGTGAAGAGGTTCACCTACTTCAAAGTCATAAACATATTTACTTGTATTTTCTCTCATATTTTTATATTTTTGAGAATATTATGGGGCTAGGAATTAACATGATTTAAGGTACTGCCTTTATCACATCTTATATTCCCTTATTTACATACACGGTTCTGTTTCAAGATGCTCTATTTGTTCCTGCACCAAGACCGATTATGTTAATTATTTTAATTTTAGAACTTGTCTTGATATCTAGCTGGTATAAATAGATATCTCCTTTATTTGTATTAAAAGTGATTATGGCTTTTCTTGCTCAACATGCACTGAAAAAAGTCTCTCAAAAACTTTATGAAAACTCTTATGGTGTTTTGGTTGGATTGCGTTGAATTAATAAATTAGTCCTGGGAGTATTGATATCCTTCCAATAAGGAACCTTCCTGTCTATGAATATGTTATATTTCTACTTAACAAACTCTTTTATATATTTTAGAAAAGTTTTCTAGTTTTCTCCGTAAATGTCTTGCATTTCTTTTTAAGTTGCTTCAGGTACTTTCTGGTTTCCATCACTATTGTGAATATGTTTGTCCTTTGATTCTCTTGTATTTTCTAGGTTGACTATTATTTTGTCTGCAAAAATTGACAGTTTTCTTTCTTCCTTTCCAATCTTTTTTTTTTTAAAGATTGGCACCTGAACTAACTTCTGTTGCCAATCTTTTTTTTTTCCTTCTTCTTCTTCTTCCCAAAGCTCCCCCTGTACATAGTTGTATATTCTAGTTGTGAGTGCCTCTGGTTGTGCTAGGTGGGATGCCGCCTCAGCATGACCAGATGAGTGGTGCCATGTCTGCGCCCAGGTGGTGCTGTGTCCACTCCCAGGATCTGAACTGGTAAAACCCTGGGCCGGAAGCAGAGCACACGAACTTAACCACTTGGCCAGGGGGCTGGTCTCCCTTTCCAATCTTTATATCTCTTCTACCTTTTCATTTATTTATTCATTAATTCCTGCTTCAGATCTTATTGCATTAGCTGGAGCTTGTATTACAATGTCAAAGAGTAGAATGGCTATGTCATCCTGGTCTCATTTCTGGCTACCTTTAAAGTTTCAATCTAAAATGAATGTTTTCTGAAATTTCTGATGGTTACCCAATATATAAAAATCAGAAATTTGCTTTTCATTCCTTCTTTACTAAGAGTTTTAAAATGTGATTCAAATTTCAGATATTGAATTCTAACTTTTTAAATATCTATTTAAATCGTTATATAATTTTCTCCTTCAGTTTGTTAATATAATATATTACATGATCAATTCTGTAATGTTAGATTATCCTTGCACTTATGGGATAAAACCTACTTGGTTATATTTTACGATTCTTTTACTGGCTATTATATTCAATTTGTTAATATCTGATTTCAAAGTTTGCATCTACATTCCTAAGATTTGTCTTTCCTTGTGCTGTCTTCATCTGGTTTGGTAGTAGAATTATGCTTGTCTTAGAAATGGGTTCAGAAGCATCTCTTCTTTTTCTATGCTTCAAAACAGCTTGTCTTTTCCATAAGGTTTGGTAGAACTCAGTCTCGTCTGGGCCTGATACCTGGGAGTAGATCAGCTACATCTTCTTTATTCAAGCATCAGTCAGTGGGCACTCGGATAGTTTCCATGTCTTGGCTATTGCGAATAGTGCTGCAATGAACCTAGGGGTGCATATGTTACTTTGGATTGTTGATTTCAAGTTGTTTGGGTAGATACCCAGTAGTGGGATAGCTGGGTCATATGGTATTTCTATTTTTAGTTTTTTGAGGAATCTCCATACTGTTTTCCATAGTGGCTGCACCAGTTTGCATTCCCACCAGCAGAGTATGAGGGTTCCCTTCTCTCCACACCCTCTCCAACATTTGTTATTTTTAGTCATTTTAACAGGCGTAAGGTGGTATCTTAGTGTAGTTTTGATTTGTATTTCCCTGATGATTAGTGATGTTGAATATCTTTTCATGTGTTTATTGGCCATCTGTATATCTTCTTTGGAAAAATGTCTGTTCATATCCTCTGCCCATTTTTTGATCAGGCTGTTTGTTTTTTTGTTGTTCAGTTGTGTCAGTTCCTTGTATATTATGGAGATTACCCTGTTATTGGATACATGATTTGGAAAAATTTTCTTCCAGTTGGTGGGTTGTCTTTTGGTTTTGATGCTGGTTTCTTTTGCCTTGCAGAAGCTCTTTAGTCTGATGAACTCCCACTTGTTTATTTTTTCATTTGTTTCCCTTGTCTGAAAAGACGTGGTGTTCAAAAAGATCCTTTTAATTTCGATGTCCAAGAGTGTACTACCTATATTATCTTCCAGGAGTTTTATGGTTTCAGGACTTATCTTCAAGTCTTTGATCCATTTTGAGTTTATTTTTGTGTATGGCGTGAGATAATGGTCTACTGTCATTCTTTTGCATGTGGCTGTCCAGTTTTCCTAACACCATTTATTGAAGAGACTGTCTTTTCTCCATTGCATGTTCTTGGCACCTTTGTCGAAGATTAGCTGTCCGTATATGTGTGGTTTTATTTCTGGGCTTTCAGTTCTGTTCCATTAATCTGTGTGCCTGTTTTTGTACCAGTACCATGCCATTTTGATCACTATGGATTTGTAGTACATTTTGAAGTCAGAGATTGTGATGCCTCCAGCTTTGTTCTTTTTTCTCAGGATTGCCGTAGCAATTCAGGGTCTTTGGTTGCCCTATATGAATTTTAGGGTTCTTTGCCCTATTTCCATGAAGAACGTCATTGGGATTCTGATTGGGATTGCATTGAATCTGTAGATTGCTTTGGGTAGTATGGACATTTTAACTATGTTTGTTCTTCCAATCCATTTGCATGGAATCTCTTTCCATCTCTTTATGTCATTATCTATTTCTTTCAATAATGTCTTATAGTTTTCATTGTATAAATCCTTTGCCTCCCTAGTTAAATTTATTCGTAGGTACTTTATTCTTTTAGTTTCAATTGTAAATGAAATTGTATTCTTGAATTCTTTTTCTGTAAGCTTGTTATTAAGAGTAGAGAGATGTAACTGATTTTTGTAAGTTGATTTTGTATCCCACAACTTTACTGTAGTTGTTAATTACTTCAGCAGTTTTCCGGTGGATTCTTTAGGGTTTTCTAAATATAAGATCATGTCATCTGCAAACAGTGGGAGTTTCACTTCTTCACTCCCTATTTGGATTCCTTTTATTCCTTTCTCTTGCCTAATTGCTCTGGCCCAAACCTCCGGTACTGTGTCGAATAAGAGTGGTGATAGTGGGCATCCCTGTCTTGTTCCTGTTCTCAGAGGGGTGGCATTCAGTTTTTCCCTGTTGAGTATGATGTTGCCTGTGGGTTTGTCATAGATGGCCTTTATTATGTTGAGGTAATTTCCTTCTATCTCCATTTTGTTAAGAGTTTTGATCATAAATGGCTGTTGGTGTTTTTAATTTTTATTTTGTAAAAACTTAACTTTTTGTTCTCTTATTTGT
Organism: Equus quagga; assembly: GCF_021613505.1. Taxonomy (NCBI): domain Eukaryota; kingdom Metazoa; phylum Chordata; class Mammalia; order Perissodactyla; family Equidae; genus Equus; species Equus quagga. The sequence continues at coordinate 40,696,253 of NC_060270.1, forward strand.
ATCGATTGTGAAATGAAGGGAGACAGAGTAGAATTGGGCAGAGGAAGAAATAAAACTGCTGTGCAGACTCAGCAAAGCCTTCGCCAACCTTGCAAGGAGGTCTGAAGTGAGAATTGCCCGTCAGAGTTGGTCCTCATTGAGTTAAATTGATCTTTGTACCCCATCTCCCTCAGTCACCAGGTGCAGGCTACTCTGGGAAAGTGTGACCTTGGACAGGGGGACTCTTTGCAGCTGAGGTGGATCTTGAAGAAGCTGACAGCTAGAGGCTTCTTGCTGACCACACTTCTTTTCTGTCCCTGGGGAGAAAGGCACTCCTTGAAGGGGGATCTGGTAGTGAATCTTTGAGTCTAATGTTTGGTTTATTTTGTTGTTTTTTTATGTGTATTAAATTGAAAGCTTGTATCATTTACTTTCAGTTCTTCTTGTTTAATAATAAATATATTTTGGCTTATAAATGTCACTCTGAATACTTTGGCTGCATCCCACAGGTTTCAATATGTAGTGAGGTAATAGCTGTTCCTTCTACATAGTTCATAATTTTTGTTTAGATTTCCTCTTGAACTAAAAAAATTATTTAGGATTATTTTTTAAATTTCTAAATTGTAGATATTAAAAATTCATTATTGTAGAAATTTTCAAATTTGGGTTAATGCTATAAACATTTGTAATGTAATCTGAGCACTAATGGATACATATTACTTCTGGGTTTACCATTGTTAATAGATATTTTCTGTGGAGAGAGCTGATTTAAAAATTTTATATTAGCTTTTGATTTCAAGCACACATACTTGAATTTATATTTCCTATGAACATTAGAGTTAATGAGCATGTATATTCTTCTTCTAAGCTACTTAACAACACAAGTATACTTTAATTTCTCTCTGTGCACTGCCAAATCAAACAATCTATCTGTATCTGTGTCTAAACATTCTTCCTTTCTCCCATTACAATGGATCAGCTGCCATTGCTCCTATCCAGGGCCAAACTGCCCACTACTCTAATCCCTCTCATCTACTCAGGGACTTTGTTTCTGCAGTTATCCCCTGGGATCCTACATCATCAGGATCGATCTCTTTTAGATCATTGCTATACTGTGATGTCTCCCATCTTTAAAAAACCCTTCCTTCAGCCCACACTCCACTTCTGTCCTATTTCTCTGAAGGCTTTTACAGAAAACTCCTTGAAGGAGTTGTTTATACTTGCCATCTTTCTTATTTCTTCTCCTTTCACTCCAATCTGGCATTTGTTCCCAACTTCCACCAAATTTGCTCTCGTCAAGGTCACCAATGCTCGTTACCAGTAATCTCCACATGCTCAAATGCAAAGATCAATTTTCTGTCCTCATTTGGTTTGACCTATCAGCAGCATTTGACACAGCTGATTGCTCTTCCTTTGTGATATCCATTATTCACTCGGCTTTCAGGATGTCACTAACCCTTTATTTTCCTTCTACCCCATGGACTGATTTTTCTAAATCTCCTTTGCTGGATTCTGTTCATCCTCCTGACTCTTAAACAGTAGAGTGCATCAGCTCTGTCCTAAGGCCTCTTCTCTATTCACAGTCACTGCCTAAGAAATGTCATCAACGGTGTTAATCAACATCTACATTCTGATAACACTTAAGTTTATATTCCACCTAGATCTCTACCTTTACCTCAGATTCTTATATCCAGTTGCCTACCAGACATATCCAATTGGATATCTAATGAGCATCTCAAGCCTAACATATCCAGAAGCAGAAATGTAGTACTTATGATTTTCGAAATGATAATACTAAGATTAAAAGAGGTTTTATAATTTAGCAAAAAGCCCTATCATGGAGTCATCATTTAAATATACCTCCGTCTTACTCCTAAGACTATTTCTACAGTATTCCATAGCCCTATAGATTGACCCCATAGATTGTGAATTTTACAACTTTAAATACACCCATGTTGAGTTTGGGGGGTATATTGGTTTTGCAAGCAGTAGAAGAGGCAGTGATGAGTAATGAGTTCCCCTGCCTTTTATTACTAGAGATAAAGAGGGTTGTGCACAAAGTTTGCATACATCTACACTCTGCCTTGTTTGGGGTTGTTAGGCTGATAAAGTAGAACAGAGATGGATAGATAGGTAGATAGGTAGATAGTGATTGGACTTTCCAATCTTCCAAAAATATGTGGATTTCCAAAAAAAGCTTGGAGTTGATGGAATGCTCTTGTTCCACAAAGACGGACTGCACTCAGCAGCATTCATGTTCTGTTGATCCTCCAACATTGACCATTTCAGCAATTCTCCATTTAAATGGAAAACACATCGACCCTAGTACAGTCTGTTCTCCTTATTTGCAGTAGTAATGTTCTATAAAGTTGCTGTAAACTCTGAATTAGCAAATACTGAACTATTGCTCCTATGGAAAATACAGGGTTAGGTGTCTGCAAGCCTATGGTTACAGCATTTTCATCAACTGAGATTCCATTTGCATATATAGGTTCATTTGCCAAAGTCTTGTAAAAAAAAAGCAGTCTCATCGTCATTGAAAACCTGCTCTTCCACATAACTCTCTTCCTGTATGAAATTAGCAGGCATTTAAAAAATTATTCTTCAGCTTCCTGATCTGCAGAACCTGCCTTACCTGCAAGTATAACATTTTTCACTCAGTATTGCCTTTTGAAACATGTGAGCAGCCAGCACTAACTAAGAAGAGTTTAATGTTTTCCTGACCCTGGGTAACAAGACCATCAATTTCTTTGACTTTCCACCTCACAACAGTGCCATCCTCTATGCTTTTTTAATTTGCTGTCATCTGATGAGTCCACAAATTTAGTCACTTTTCCGTGGCTTCATCACACACTATAGCTGTTACTTTAGCACTCCCAGAGTGGCCTCATGTACAGATCAGCAAATTTCCTATTTTTTTCTGGATGTGCTGTATTGATTCATTAACATTGAACTCTCAGCCAAGAGCACTATAACTCGCGCCTGAAGGAAGCCTATCTAACATATGTATTTTCTCCATAAGGCACACCACAGCCTTTTTGCACTTAGGAACACTAGATAGCACTTTAGCACTATGCTTGGGGGCCATTTTAAGCAGCAAAGTCACCAAGAAAAAGCACAAAAATGCAAAAAACATGGCACTAAGTAGACCACAAAGAGGACAGTGTTTACAGTATGAGATCCAAAAGAAGAAGGCAGAATTTCCTTGTTTGACCTCAGCTGGGAACGCGTCAGTCAATTTGAATTATTCTCCATCCTGTGTGTGTCCATGAATGACCATGAGAGAGTTGTGAGCATTGATTTTGAGGTTACAAATAAATTTTAGTGAGTAGGCAAATTTGCGAATATAGAATCTGTGAATAATGATGATCAACTGTGGTTGTACAGATGATGGCAGGGAAATAATCTATATTCTTTCCATCCTAATATGGTTGTTGCATAGACCCCTTCACCACAGACTGCCGTCATACTTTGTGTACAGTGTCCTTAGAAGATTGTTATACAAGGTAACTAAGGTTGAATTTTCAACATCACTTAGTGTAGGTTAAGGAACAGTCTTTACTGGGAAACTTAAGATCTGAGAGCCAGTATGAAGGGGCACACAGATCCCCATCCAGAGAGGCAAGCTGGGGCCTGGGGCAAAATGTGGAGGGTTACATTCCAGGGTGGGGATTCTTCCTCCTTATTGGAAAGGAACAAGAGCAATCTTGTCAGTTGGGAGTGGGGTCGGGGAGCAACAGTTTGGGTGCCAGACAGTCTGAATTTAGGTGTTGGCTATTTTCAGTAGATTTCTGTGAAATCTAGTTATCCAGCACCCAGAGAGCTTAGAGACTGTGGGAAGTTTCCGACCCTTCTACTTAGAGGAAGAGAGTCACACGTCTGGGGAGCTGAGTTGAGGTGCAGCCCTTCCCACTGAGAGAATGCAGGAATCCAAGATCCTGGCTGAGGGGTCTGGACAATGCAGAGTGAGCTTCCAAGTCATTCTAAGTCATATCTTCTCACTGCACCATGGTGGTAGTTGAATTGTTGTTTGTATTAATCTGATTGCCAGATTGGAAAATGTGCAATCATTATACTCAAATGTAATTTTCTATAATATTGCCCCCACCATTTTTTTATGGAGATCAGGATTAATTGATCTCAAGCAACCTGACCAGAGAATATGACTTTCTGATGAGAACTCTGTATTCAAAATTGTTACAGAGTACAGTGCAGCGTCATCAGTCTGTGCTGTTAGCTATATGTTAGTTACATAAGTTATATAACTTCCTTTAAAAATTAAAGCCTATACACATTAATCTATCCTTCTTTGAAAAAAGACACTTAGCTATTCAACTTGGAAAATGAGCTAATGAGATCTTCAAATTAAAATGCAATCTAACTTACCTAATTTTATCATACCATACATTTCTACACCTTACATTCTTTAGCTTTGAATTTAAAGGTTTTAAGTGTTTAGTAGTTTAAATTTCCGAAATAAAGGAACTTTTTAATTTTTAGTTGTAACTCTCTTAAAAATCTTATTTTATTAGAAATGATAGGAGAGCTGGCCAGCACTCCTCATTTAGAAGACATTGATTCCAAGCCTCACACCAAGATTGCAAAATAATCTTCAAATAATTTTCTCCCACAAATTCAGCCTTGAAGAATAATTCTTAGATAACCACTGTTAAACATATAATGCCTTGCATTTATATGATATGAAAAGATTTTCTACCTTTACCCATTTTTGTACTCCTATTAATTCAGGGTCACCGTCTAAAAACAAATTTCTAAAAACAAACTCAAGATCATTTCAGTTTAGTATACTTGGGAACCAAGGTCCATCCTGAAAATGAAAAAATACATAGCTTTAAAAATTCTTATAAGCACAGCCCAGGTATGGGCTAGATTGAGGTAGCTTTAATCTTTCTACCTGGTTTGTTTTAGAAAGAAGTTTCAAAAATACTTTGGTTATACATAGTTTTACCAATGGAAATGTTATGTTTCCATTTCAAAACAATGAAATCCTGAAGATTAATGTGAACCCAGTTGGCTCTTGTTTGTATATTCACAGAGTCTGAAAGGCTAGAGTTTATCTGCAAGGGGAGAAATTTAAGCCAAACACATGTGAAAAAAAGTTACTTAGAGTTTAAGGTTTTGTCTTGTAACTAGCATTGTACTTAGAGTCTCAAAGCTTTACTTTAAAACACTTTATTTGAAACCAACCTTTCTTTAGGTTGTTTCTTCTGAAAGGATCAATAAAAGCACAGCATTACCCCACTCTCACCTCTTAAAACCTTTGGCTTTTGTCCAGTTTCTCTTGTTTTTTAAGTCTTTTTATTGCTGACACTTCTCGGAGATTTCTTTTAGGTTCCTGTGAAAGCAGGTCTCTTGTTAAAGAGGCAGGCCATCTTCCAAGGTGTCTCCTACTCTTTAGCCACACCCACATCTTTGATTTTCTTGATTAGGGCAGTCTAGTCATCCAGATGCAAGGCCTAGATCAGCTGCTAGAGTTTCTGATCGTCATCTTTGACTCATCATCCATGGAGACAACCTTGACAGAGAGACAGGGGGAGATATATTCTGGTTGTCGTAGTTGGTATGACACTATTTACAGCCACTCTCCCTCTTGGGGACTAGAACGAGATAGGGAAAGACTTCTTGTTTTGTCCTTGACAGTCTCCTTGTGACACAGAATGGTAGCTACCACTTTCTCTGGGTTAGCTGCTACTCTGTTACTTCCAATACCTGAATGGCCTGGGCAGAATTTGCTGTAACAATCTGCTAGATCTCTGCAAACTTTCTTCTCTCCCTGGTCCCTTTTGATTCACTCATCACCTTGACCAAACTTTGCTTTATGACCTTCTGATCCTAGCTGTTGGGCAACTTTACCCTTTCCCCCACTTCCGGAGATGACTTCACTTCTATTCATTCATGTATCTATCCCCAGATTCTTTCAGAACCATCAAAGTTTCTCTCCGTTTCTGACCCTGTTGCTGTAATAAATCAAATGTTTACTGGTTTAAGTGTTGCATCCCTTTCTGACACCCATCATGGGGATTAGATTAGCCTATTCCTGCATTTTTCATGCCAAGCACTATTCTAGTCTCCCTGTATTTCCCTCAGTGCAGATCAAGTTGTGCAATTAGTGTCTCTTCAGAGAGCAGTTCACACTCTGCCCATGTGCCAATTTATTGATACCTTGAGAAATCTAAGTAATGGGTTGACACAACCTTTCCAATCTCCAGGCTAACTTAGGTCACTGGGAAAATGAACTTCTGCTATTTGCCAGTTGCAGTGAGGAAAGAACTAATATGTGTAAAATACTTAGGCCAAAATCTAGTTTAAAGTTCTTTCTAGGCAGTGAGGATGATGACTAGCATAGAGGAGACATCATGGATTGGAAGAAATACTTGAGACTTATTATCCACATCAATAAATGTACATGGGGAAAAATAGGTATGCACTGTTCCCACGAACTATCTTGAGTATGAAGACTGAAATGAGCTCTATTATATATATAATCCAAAATTTGTCTTTCAGGATCTCATTGTTTTTGGTACAAAACCCTCCAAGCCTCTCCCCAGACCTTCGCCAAAGGGTGAAGATAGCTAGACTGTGTATAACTCTACCTCTAACTATAAATGTATTTGTATGTGTTTTTTCCCGTTCTAATCCCAGTGACATGGTGCAGATGTCTGTTACAAGAAAACTGAATGTGGACCTTGAGAATTTCAGCCCCAGCTGCTTCATGTGGTTCCACAGTGTTCTTAGGGCACTTTACTTTTCTGGTCATATGTTTGTAAATATTCTTCAGCTTCTCTCTTTGTTTTTATTTTTTATTTTTAATCTATTCTTCTACAAGTTCTTGCTGAACTATACACGTTCCTCTGAATTCATTCATTTTACATGTTCCACTTCTTCTCACTGACTCAAACCTTCTCCTCCTCCTCCAATGCCATGGATTTTTTTCCCCTCTGAATTCTCCCTCTGATCAATACTGTCCATTTGAAATAACCTATGTGATAAGTGCTTATCCTGAAAGATTTCCTAGAGGAGTTAAAATTTGGGGACACTCTAGGAATGCACAAAATAGTAGATTGGGAAGGGCACTTTAGGCAATGGGAACAGCTTGCACAAAGAGTTAGAGTGGTACATTGTAGCTCAAGTGCAGGGCAGGTTGGAGGAAGGAGGTCAAGGAAGATAGTGAAGAGCCTTGAACTCATACTAAAGACTGTGAACTTCATCATATGGAATCTGGCAAGCAAATGAGTAACTGGAATATATGTATTAGAAACAAAATCCTGGAGAAAGAGAGAAGAATGAATGGGAGAAATGGAGAGATGGGAGGAGAGGAGACTAGTTAGGAGCCAAGTTATTAACTATCCTCATTCTTCAGAGCAGTGAGTGTGCTCCCTTCCCTCCATACCTGCTCCTTCCAGGCACTATAAAGCAGTTCTGGTCTCCAGAAGCAAAGCAATAAGGAGAGGAGAAGTGTGCATGGTTCTTAGTCTGTACACTGAATAGGGGTCTGGCACAAGAGTGGCTTCCATAGTAGGGACTTATAGTTGCATCCCTGTTTGGGATAAAACTTTGCATATTATAGCTGCTGAAAAATATTTGCTGAATGAATGAGTAAATGGAAAAACTCCTTCCCTGGCATTATGCTAGCCACAAGGTCAGGGGTCCCCTTTTACATACTCCTGTAGAAAAAATCAGCATCTCCTCAAATCTAGTTCTAGTATTTTTTCCACCTTAATTATATTTGTTTGAAAATTGACTCTGCACTCTGCCATTGGAGGCCACCTGGGGGTTAGAAATAGCATGGTCTTCAGAGCCAGGGAGACTCAGCTTCAAATCCTCCATCAGTAATTGTGTGAGCTTGAATGAGTATGTAACTTTCTAAGTCTCTGTTTCCTTATCTATTTCTATCAATGAGGAAAAGGTTGCAGTGAAGAAAGAGATAATATCTGCAAAATGCTTAAGCCAAAATCTGGCTGCAGCCCCGCCAGAGGCACACAAAAGTACAAGCACAGCAGGGGCTCTGAGATGGAGTCAGAGGGAGAGCTGCAGAATTACAGCAGTTGCCACTGCTCCTCGCCTCCACTCCTCTGCTCTAATCTTGTACTGCCCCACTTAGGCTCTTGTCTGAGGCCTGTGCATGAACTAAATTAGAATCAGACAAGGTTCCTCTCATTTAGCAGGTACAAATCTCAGTCCAAAAAACAAAGTTGTACAAGAATATTAACTTTATTTTTTATAAGAATTAAATTTTCTAATTTGAGACTCAATTTAATGGAAAGATAGAACCATAATTTCAGTCAGTGTGGCGTCCCTTCTCCCTAACTGCCTTTATGTGAGGCTGAATATAAGTTGCAGGAGATGTGCATAGGGCCTAATCATTGCGAGACCACATCTGGTCCTTTATAGTGTCAGGTGCCCACATCACCATTTGATGGAATGACCTCATTCCTCTTCGATCTTGGTGGTAACTTCTGGGTCCTTCTTATTCCTTTCTCAAGCAGCGGGTTCACTGCTCTTGGGAACACAGGAAATATTTGTGTGCTCCTGAGCCTTGTACTGTCACAGTGACCTCTAGGACACCATCTGAAGCCTGCCCACTGACCTCATACAGCCGTCTCTCCTACATGTGCACCACAGGAGATGTAGGGAACCTTGGAGTTTTGCTGCTTCCCCAGGCTTTACCCAGGAATTGGGGCACAGACTCATCCAAACACACCTGGACTGAGGTGTTTAGGCTCTCGCCTTTCTAATCTCTCCAGTCCGAGGAACCTTTATTATTTTCTAGCTGTTTTTTTAAATCTGTTAGCTTTACTAGGATTCTTTGGATTGTTTCGTCATAATAATCCTTTCCTTCTGTTCTCTAATTCCAAGGTTTTGAAATTCAAAAGTCAGCAATTATTTTTTTCTTTTTCTTCTTCTCCAGGCGGTGAAGCTATTGCTGCTGAATTAGTGGTGGCGGTGGGGAGTCAAGGGATGTGAATAATGCAGGGGAGAAATATCAGTTAATTTAAAGCCCTAGCCACTTCGGTTGTTATATTTTCTCTGGTTAGGCCATCTCACTTTATTTTTCCATATTTCGCTTTCTTTTACCCCTGACATTACAATGTCTATTGTCTAAAGCAATTTTCTCTTCATTGCCAAGGGCATCCTTCTGAAGTTGACCACGTTAAAGTAAGAAATGGGAATCTAATCTACTGAGCTATTCAGCATATTATGAATAGTTTGGAATTAAATCTATCAGTCATTTAAAATTAATGTATGTATATACTCCTCTATGGACTGTGTTTTATTTTTTTTTTAGATTGGCACCTGAGCTAACATCTGTTGCCAATCTTCTTTTTTTTTTCTTTCTGCTTTTTCTCCACAAATCCCCCCAGTACATAGTTGTATATTTCAGCTGTGGGTCACTCTAGTTGTGTCATGTGGGATACTGCCTCAGCATGGCCCGACGAATGGTGCCATGTCTGTACCCAGGATCCAGACCAGTGAAACCCTCGGCTGCTGTAGCGGAGAATGCAAACTTAACCACTCAGCCATGGGGCTGGCCCCGGACTATGTTTTAAAAGACTGTAAAAGGGTATAGTGAAACTCACTCTGTAATCACTAGATTTGGGACATTGTTGGGAGAAAACCTTAGTTGTCTTCTTTTAGTCCAGTTGCTAAGTTATAATATTGCATTTCTTCATCTAAAATCTAAGCCAAATTAAGAAGACTAGATAAATACCAGTCCTTTTCTCTCTTTTTTTAAAGAGCTTCGTATTTTTTGTGTCCTATCATTAAACATAGAATTTATTGCCAACTGGTTTTTTCTACTACATTAATTTTGTTTATAAACATTTCTATAAATATATCTTATAGAGATATTTGATGATTTGGCTTCTTGAGAAAAGATCAAAGAGTAGTAATATATTTTAAAATCTGGTTTCCCAAAGGAATAATTTAAGTAAAATGGGAAATAAGAAAAGAGCTTGGGAAAGGAAATAAGTAAGGGTTTCAGTCTTTTTATTAGAACATGATGATCAGATGGTTTCTTTATTAGAGTAGAATGTTTATGTCTGAAGTAAACCTAAGCCTCTACCAGAATATAAATGGAATATATAATCACTTGGAATGTAAATCTTAAACACTGATTTGTGTGGATAGTCAGTCAAAGTTTCTTTTGATTTGATGTCCAAATTGATTCATAAAATTACTCATTATTTGTGATCAGTCATGCCAGAAGGTAATAATGTTGTTGAACATGTTTCATATTTTGGCCTGTGATCATAGAATAAATTGAAAATTTTTTCTAATACATAATTTACACTAACGACTTTCTGCATGCAGGGATTCCTCCATTGCCCAGCAGCTCTAACTCTTCATAAAGAACCTGAGCAAAGCACATTAGCAAGGCAAATTATAAGACACTTTTATCAGATGAATAAGCGTATAAGATAGGCCGTTTGTTCATAGAGATGTGCATAACTTCATCTTTTATGCACAACTTAAAAAATTATTATGTTGGTTTAATGGGACACATAAGCCTTCCTGTAGCTAACCTCTCCTCAGCTCTAAGACACTAAGCACTAAGACAACCTATTAGGAGCTGAGAATCAGGAAACATTGGAAATGGAAAACACCTTAGACATCACTTAGTCTAGCTCCCTTGTTTTACAGGCACAGAAATTAAAGTTTTAAACAACTTGCCCGAGGACGCACAGTGATTAAACCTGGCCAAGCCAGGCTGAGTTCCCTGGCTTCCTGACTCTTGCTCTCTGACCTTGCAGAATTCTCATTTCCTGCTTCTTAAGAGATTAGGTCAGATCTGTCTGCAGTTTAACCACCTCATTCACAAAAAGTACAGAATGAAGAACTATGAAATTGTTTCACCTTTTAATTTTACTTGAAAGTTTTCCTTATGGTTACAAAAAAAGTTTTCCTAATATTCCAAACACTTCTAATTATAGGGCAAAAGTCCAGCTCACTCTGCATTATCCTTTTTCTCCATACTTCATTTGTACATTCATTCTGTATAAATAAAATTTCATTCTAATCATTCACTTAAATATTTTTCCATTAGCAGTGAACTATTTGAGATCAGCTATCATGTTTTATTCAGCTGTTATATTCCTAAGTCCCTAGCATGATTCATGGCACAATACATTTTTGGTGTGTGGATGCTAGATTATCATTTTCTTGGAAGTAGTAGCCTTGTTTCATATTTGTGTCCTTTGTACCACTTTAGGCACAAAGTACATGTTTTTAATGAATAATGGAATGAATGAATGAATGACCAAGTATTCATAGACAGTCCTTGTAATTTTCTTAACTAGATACAGTGGTGATTTTTTAAAGTACATTCATGTGCAGCATAATGACATTTTGGTCAATGGCGGACTGCATATACAATGGTGGTCCCATAAGATTAGCATCATATAGCCTAGGTGTGTAGTAGGCTGTACCATCTAGGTCTGTGTAAGTGCACTCTTTGATGTTTGCACATCGTCTAATGATGCATTTCTCAGAGCATATCCCCATTGTTAAGTGATTATGACTGTAGTAAGCTGTGCAGTTCTTGGTTGTTAGTGCTGGTGCTATACCTTATGAATGTATAAACAATTTGTAGCCCTGGAAATGATATAACCAAGGTAAGATTAAAGTGTGATCTACTGTTTGGAATCAGGCCTGAATATCTCAGAGAAAAATGTAACAAATATTTAACTACACAAGTCACTGGACCAAGTTTTCAGTTTCATTTGATCAATAGTATAGTTGGTTAGAATGTTCGATTTTAGCACCAAACATTTTTTCTAGTGAATTAAAATCAACAACTAAGAGAGAATACTAAATTGGGGTGCCACAATGAATTTGAGGGAGATAGGAATACAATTTTATACAGAAATAGGAGAGCCTTTTCAAGATTTAATGATCTCACATTCCTTACCTATCTCCTTGTTCTTTCCTGTCAAGTTTACATATGTAGTAGAGAAAAGCCAAAAAAAAAAAAAAGAAAAAGAAAAGAAAAGAAAAGAAAAAAGGGAATGCTTCATCTCTGGAAAATAACAAATTAAGTTTTATCTAGTTTGGCACTTAGAGAGCCTTCCTTTGAGAATTTATTGTGAGAAAAAGGCCCAGAAGATTCTAAGTATAGCTTTTGTTAGTTAATAGGAAGCAATGTGTTTGAACAGATGAGAATTTACATTAAAAACTTAAAATTTGAAGCCTAAAATTATATTAGAGAAACCAAAATGTATTATTGTCACTACTCTGTTAGATGTAGTATAAGGGGATCAAAAGATTTCTGGATTGGTCCTCATCTTCTGGGGGTAAAGAAGAAAAGGGAGGGGAGAGGAGTGTCTGTGCCATTTGTGTTCCTCTGTTTCCTTCACTACGTTATGTTATTTAACCTTCACATATTCCTATCAGGTAGATGTTATTGTCTTTATTTCACAGTTCAGAAAACTGAGGCTCAGTTAAGTGAAATAATTTGTTAGAGGCCACCAGTTGCTTATCTGCTTCTCTAGCTTCACCTTCTATAATTCTCTACCTCACCTACTCCACTCAGCCACAATGGCATCTTTGCTCTTCCTTGAACATCCCATGCTATTTCTTCTGCTCAGCATTTTCTGCCTACCTATTGATGTGGTTAGATCCCTCTCTTAATTCAGGTCTCTGATAATATGTCATTGTAGAAAGGACTTCCCTGATGACGCTATATAAGAAAATCTTATTTCATATGCCATTTTTAATAAGATGCACCTTTATTTTGGTACTGCTAAGAAAGAAAAACACCTGCAATTAATCCATGATATGACAAGATATATACTGATTTCAGAAATGTTAAAATGTGATGGAAAAAAATGCTCTCAAGATCAATGAAATGCAGTAGTATTTCCTGATTCTCTCTAGTGTTCCCTTACTTTGGATTATTTCTCTTTGCAGAACTCATCACTATCTGATATGATGTTGTATATTTTCTTTTCTTCTATTTTCACACTATAGTTTAAGCTACGTATAGGAGCCTTGTTTTTTTCATTACTGGTTGCAGAGACTGGCTAGGTATGCACCACATCCATCTCATCTTCTTCCTGGGCACTCTGGACTACATTTCCCAGCCTCTCTTTCAGTTAGGTGAAGCCATGTGTCAGACTTCTGGAGAATGGAATAGAGGCAGAAGTAAGGTATTCCACTTCCAGGCCTCTCCTATAAAACCATTCTTGCAATTCTCCTAGTAGTCAGAGACACTAATGGTCAGAGACACTAGAGGGAAGAAGTCCAGGTCTCTGTGCTCGTATAGAGTAAAGCCCACCTCCATTCCATCACATTGACCTTCACTGGATTGTGATGTGAGTGAGAAATAAATCTTCACTGATTAAAGCCACTGAAATTTGAACTTTTTTGTTATATCAGATAGCTTACTCTGATTAATGCATTGCTCTACCTGCAGTGCTCAGACTATGCCTGGTACATAGCAATCTTTTAATAATTTATAAGGATGGGGAAATTAAAGGGATAACAAATTTGTGTTGAAAGATGATTAGTTTTGCTTTGTATATAAGGCATCTGCATGGGAGGATGGTGGCCACATCTTGTTCCTTTTCCTTACTTCAGGTAGCCTAGAAGAATTTGGAGGGGTTAAGGATCTAGACGTTGCAGTGTACAATTTGTATAAAAAGTGTGTTCAGTAGAATGAATCGCTGGGGATTTGTGGAAGGAGAGGTGGTGAGAGGGAGAAATTTTGATGTAGGGATCATTAATTTGCAGAAACTCTGAGTGATAATAGGTTCAAAGTAGTAAGTAGGAAAGTTGGAATTGAGAAGGCTGAGGTGCTTGAAGGACCATTGAGTTTCAAAGTGAGCAAAATGAATTTATTATAGGACAAAGAATAAGATGATGAACTATTTGTTGAAATAAACTAGGATGATCATAGACATTTATCTAGTTATGAGAATGATCCGTTTCTTTAAACACCATCTTCTTCAGGTGTCACCTTTTATTTGTACTTTTGCCCTGTCACTGATCTATCAGTAGAGCTTTTGTTAGGTAAGTTCAACCTATCAGTCTTTCATGGGGGTGTTGCGGAGGTGATCTCTCCAAAATTTTTACCTGCGTTTGAAGATCTGAATTTAGTCCTAAAACATTTGTTATTACTAATGGTTCTATGACTAACTACAATTATCAGAATACATGACTTTAATTTTCCTGAATATGAAGCAGAAGGAACATATCAAAAATTTAGGAACTTTAGAGAAAGAGGCTCAGACTAATTCTGAATAACGAAACTTTTCTTTTTTATGAGGTCTGTAGTTGTGAGATAAATCATTCATTCACATAATTCTCTCACAAAGCCCAGTATTCAATTTGAATTTTCAATTCTTCTCTTTATATTGGCTTTGGAAGTGTCTGGGGATTTGGCCGTTAATCGTGTGTGTGTGTGTGTGTGTGTGTGTGTGTGTGTGTGTTCTGGGACATAGCCCCTCAATTATTAGGTACAATTTACTCCAGAAAACTGTTCAAGAAACTTCCAACTTTCCGATTTGTCCTTGTTTCTCTCTTATTGCTGCTTTTGGAAGAGGGAAAAGAAAGTGGTTAGTGCCGAGCAGGGTGATGATGTTGGGCAAAGAAGAACTATTTTATTTCTCTCATCTTCATATTAAAATATCTGGGAAATACTATCAAAGTTGTGGAATCTCAAAGATCTAAGAGTAGCATTAATTTATTTCCATCTCGTCTTTAGGGTTTAACTTAGGTGTTAGCTCCTCTGGGAAACAGTAGGTAAATTCCCGAGGCTGGATTGAATGCCTCCAGGGATGCTCCCAGCATTCTGTGCTTCCCTCTTCACATATGATTCCAAAGGATGAGCTCATCCTAGAAGCAGAGCCTGTGTTTGCCTCATCATTGTATCTCTATAATACCACATGAGAACTGATAAAATATTCAATAAATATCTTTTGAACAAAAGAGCAAATGAGCTTCTTTTTTGGACAATAGAATCATCATTGGAGGCAGTGATTATTTCTTGTCTTCAAAGTTGTTTCAAGGCCTGCTAATCTAGATTTAAACATGTTTTAAAAAAGAAGTAGGGAAAAAAAGCAGACTACTCTGAGTTGAACATTTATTTCAAGTCAAATGTTCCTTTCCTTATTTTCTTCATTATTCCCAAACTACTAAGTATGAGTTTGTTGGAATAGGCTCCCTTCTAATTTGTAACACATATTGAATAGACATTTGGCACAGCTTCATAATAATCCATTTTATCTGCTAAATTCGCAGATTTTATCTGCCTTCGCTCTTTTTAGTTTTCAATTTAGTGCCATGGGCTTTAGACCATTATAAAAGTTTCAGTTTTAAGATGAAAATTTGAGTTTATTGCCATCCTAAGATAAAACTGAATAGATTTGGTATCTTAAAGCTGTTAAGTATAACCCATAGACAGTAGTCATAAGAGAATAACACTCATTTTTGAACAAGAGGTTGGTTAAGTTGCAACCCTAAGGCTCTTTGATTTTCCCAGTTAGGATGTTGTGAGAGGCGGGGTGACAGGGCCCTGCCTAGAGCGATAGGACCCATCTGGCAGAAATCTGTCTCTGGCAGTGGATGTAGAGAGATGAAGTGAGGGGTGAAGAGAAAAGGGAAAAAGAGGTGGGACTAAAACAAGGGGTACTAGGACCAGGTGGAGTGAGGAGAGGACAATATTAAAAGGAAGGACAAAAAAATTAATGATTGCTACTGTACTCTTACAGATATGACAGGCATAAAGAAATACACACAAAAACCCCCCACATTTATACCTATCATCTAAAACTAGAGTATTTGTAGAGAGACAGAGTTGTATATAATTGTTATTTCAACAATGACGCAGAAAGAATCCATGGGTCTGGTATGAACAATACGGTAAATCAAGAAACGCAGGAAATCACAACGTAATATTCCATGGGGAACAGTGCAGTACCTGGCAAGTGTCAGCTGTTCAGAAAGTATTGGTTGAATATCTTTGAATTTGAATAAGCTGCGCTTAACGTTAAGAATAAGAGGAGGAGAACTAGTTGCAGGATCAGGATCAGAACCTGAATAAAGAAATGACCATAATTGCTGGTTACTTGGGGCTTTATCAATACCCTGGAAATGAATGAAGGATAAGTGAATTAAGAACTAACTAACCCTAAAATTCATTTTTAAATGATTACAAATTGATATTTTAAATTTAATTTATAATTATGTTTAGACTGTCATTTTTTATTTTTTCTCTATTAATTCCTTTTGCTATTCTTAAGAAGTCCCTAAGCAACTTCTTCAGGTATTGTTAAAAAAGAGATCCATGACATTCATTGGAGTGAACAGACAATATTAATGATCTCTTGGATCTGTGTGTCTATTCTCTAACAGTGCTTGTTACATTTTGAGCATTGAGTAATTATTTAGTGACTGAACTGTTTGTAGCAAGGAAAGTGATCCCTTACATGAGCATCACATATACACACTCATGATGGAATTGTAAATGGCTCTGTATTGAACGTTTTTGCTTTACGAGAGAAAATTATTTTTTCAAAATCCAGTGTTATAAGTTTACATCTTAATTCTTGGTTTTCTTTTTATAGCTAAAAATAATTATTTCAAGACACAGGTAAGTCAATTATTTCTTATGTCACAGGGATTTAATCTTTTTAACACCTGCCCAGCTGTCACACAATATTTTAAACTAAAAGTATCAGATAAACACAACCACTGCCAATTCAATAGCATTGCACCAAATAATTGTTTCTCTCTGAAATTCCTGAATCAGTGTTTTTTCCAATATGTAATCTCTTAGGATTTTCCCCTCTATATTGCTTAAACTTATATTACAAATAACATGCAAACTGTTATAAAACCAAGGCAAATCATAGAACAAACAAATGTATTCACAACTGTAGTAAATTGTACATAAATCAAATAATACTTGCTCTCCTCTGATGGTCCCATTTCTAGTTTTCTCTTAAACTGAATTCCACAAAGAATTCTAATTTAAGTGAAATTCTTTGCACTCATTGAAATTTTGTGAGCTATTCAGGAAATCTAATTAGCTTTAAATAAACTTATCTGCAAATCATTTTTCCATTTCTGGTTCCTTCTAGAAATTAATGGATTACTACTTATTAATGGCTCTAGGCCATTTATGAAAAATTTTGCTTTTGTCTGAAAGCTTGAATTGATGAATCTTTAACACCAAGCCTCTTTTCTCAGTTAATTTTTTTTTCTAATGAGCTGCAATGAAATTGGAAAAAGTAGATTGCAAAGAAAATTTGACAAGACCTTTTATTGTAAAGCACAGAGACAACTGAATAAAAGTACCTAAAATGAAGTGGAGAAGTGAATAAGAGCAAACAGATTTAGTGAAAACAGTGTATATTTTAAAAACTATTAATATATTCAGATAAAGAGTGTTTCTCTGTAAATTTCTTCTCCTTTGCTCCTTTCAGATTCATCACTATGTGCATCCCCCAATTCTGAACAATTATTTCTCGTGCCTTACTCTTGAGGCAGATCGGCAAATATTACCATTCTACTGTTAGCTGTATAATACTTGACATGCCCCATAGTTTTATAGTTGGGGAAGCTAATAATTAGACTGTAAACTCCCAGGGGTGGAGAAATTAAGGAATTGGTCCAAAATCATAATGAATGTCAGAGTAATTGTTATCTTTGTATTCACAAGTTCTTGGCTCCTATACACAAAGCTTATCTCCCCATTTTTTCCCCTTGGTCTTAAATTCCCTTTCCCCTAATCCTTTTCCTGCCATTCTCCATGCTATCTAGTTTTCCTCAAACGATTTCCTATTCTAATTTGCTGACACAAATACCTCTTATTTTAAAATTAAGTATATATTCCCTTGAGAAAAACTATTCTGATTAAATAAAATTAAAGAAACTTTAGGCATAGATGATTGTCTTTTTAAATAGGAAGATGATCTCTTAATCTCCTCCCCTTCACTGGCAAACCTATCCATCACTTCAGCCCCCTTTCTCTTTTTTCTTCAGGCCTTAGGGGGAGAAGTGCTCACACATAGAGGCTTAATCCTTCTACCTCTGCTCCTACCTAATTCTAAAGCATCTTCACTGGTTTCCTCACTTTTGCTTCCAAATATGCTCAAGTTTTTAACCATTCTAAAAACTCCCTTAGTTCTGTTTTCTCCTTAAACCACTTTCTGTCTTAGCAATCTTCCCTTCACTACTGGGAGTAGAAGAAGTCATCCAGACTTACTGTGTCTCCTTCTCCCCTGCTCTTTGACTCATTGAAATCTGGTCGGTATTCCTGTCACTGAAATTACTCTCATAGGAATCATCAAAGATGTAGTAGTTATGTAATCCAGTAGTCTCATTGAATTTATCATCCTCTTTTACTTTTCTGCAACATATAGCATTGTCAACCACATCCTCCTTTATTAAAACTTTTCTCCTCTGGCTTCATATGTGACTGTATTTTCTTTGGTTTTCTCCTTAAAGAATGATTTTTTCCCCTTCTCTTTCGTTGTTTATTTCTCCTCTACTAGCACTTTGAATGACTAACATTTAACCTTGCATCAGCATAAAATACAGTTTCTCCCAAATATATAATTCCTGACCCAACTTCTGTCTTGAGTTTCATCTATATTTCTGTTTATTACTTATTTCCTCTTCAATATCCTTTAGCAATCTCCATCTTTAACATGTCCAAGACAGAGCTTATTATTTATCTCCTTAAATCTGCATTTCTTCCTACATTTACTATCTCAGCTAATGTTCATCAAACTCAAAATCAGGAGACTCATTAGACTTGGAATCAGAAGACCTGGGGTCAAATCCTGGGCCAAGAGCAGATTAGTTTTATGATTTTGTTTGTTTCTTCACCAGAGCCTCCATTTTCTGACATGGAAAATAGTAACGAGAATACTTCACAGAGTTTAAAAACAAGTAAATGAAGATTAAAAGTTAAAGAACTTTACAAAATGCCTAACTTATAGCCATCACTCAATAAATGTAGTTTCTTTTCCTTTCTACCTTACCTTCTTCATGTTGAAGGAAGAGACTACCACACAATAATTAAAGCAAACAGGTGAACTTATTAAATAGAGATCTAACTTGTTCTTTTTAAGAACTAGATAAAATGTCATATGGGGCTAGCCCTGGGGCCGAGTGGTTACAGTTCCATGCGCTCTGCTTCAGTGGCCCAAGGTTCACAAGTTCGGATCCTGGGCACAGACCTACTCCATTCATCAGCCACGCTGTGGAGGCATCCCACATACAGAATAGAGGAAGACTGGCACAGATGTTAGCTTAGGACCAATCTTCCTCAAGCATAAAAATAGGAAGATTGGCAATGGATGTTGGCTCAGGGCGAATCTTCATCACTAAAAAAGAATAAATAAAATAAAATAAAATATCATAGTATATATGTACTACCATGTATTCAACTGTTCCTCTGTTGTTAGACAGTCATGCTGTCTATGAGTAAGGGAGAGTGATGCTAGCAAGGTAGACTTCATTAGCAAGGCAGACATTTGGACAAGGCATGGGGAGAAATTGATAGACTGTTGGAGAGGCATGGATTTCAGAGTTTGGAAAACTTTCAGGAGTAGGAGTGGGTTGAAGACAGCTGTAGAAGCATGGTTTCTCAGGTCAGACTGATTAGCTGACTTTCCAAAGTTTATTCACAGAAGGAAGTTGTCATCTTTTGGTTAATGGTTTTAACTCCCATTTGGGTAGTTACTCACTACCATGGCCTCAGAACAGCCAATCTTGTCTCAGGAGTAGGATCTTCGGTTTTGTTTTTGTCGTTCTTTTTCTCTCTACCCTGTCTTTCACCAACTTTCAACTGGTCAGCTGTCTTGCTCATTTAACTTCTGGTGTCCTTCAAAACTGCCCCCAATGTCTGTCTCCAATACTAGTGCTGTGATTCACCTTTTTTAAAAAAAAAAAAAAAAGATTGGTCCTGAGCTAACATCTGTTGCCAATCTTTTCTTTTCTTCTCCCCAAAGCCCTCCAGCACATTGTTGTAGGTCCTTCTAGTTCTGCTATGTGGGCTCCCGCCTCAGCATGGCTTGATGAGTGGCACTAGGTCTGTGCCCAGGATCTGAGCTGGTGAAACTCTGGGCCACTGAAGTGGAGCCCTCGAACTCAACCACTCGGCCCTGAGGCCGGCCTCCTAATTCACACTTTTATCACCTTTCAACTATACTTTGGTAATGGCCTCTGAATATCCTAACCCAATCTCCCAGCCCCCAGTCCACGATTCTAATCCATTCTCTACACTAATGCCAGAGTTATTCATCTAAAACACAGGTCTGATCATGTCATCATTCTAATTAAAAATCTTTGATGGTTTCACTTCACAGTTTACAGCATTATTTCTCAATGTCAGCATCACCTGAGTATTATAATCCATATTCCTGTGTCCCATGGGGCTAGATTCCAGGAATCTGAGTTGTAATAAGCACTCCTAGGATATTATTTTATATGTGGAAGTTTGAGAATTACTTGCCCAGTAGGCTACCATTCATATTTCTTAGCACAAGAAACCCTAATGCACTGGCTTGGTAGCTTCACATTTTGACACTCTCCATGTGTTGTAGTCACACTGCAGTACTCACCACTCCTCAAACATACACAGAAAATCCTCTTCTGTTGTCTCTGCACATTCTAGTCCTTCAGCCTGAAATATTGGTTCACTTTATATACTCCTGTTAATTCTTGAAGGCCACATTTTCCCAAGGTAATTAATTATAACCTCATAGATGTTCCTGTGCCTTTTTGTATACTTTGTAATTGCAATGGGTACAATTGGCTGCCTCCTTTTCCCTCTGGGTGACTGAGTTTCTTGAGGGTAAATGTCAAGTCTTATCCATATGTGCATGATCATTACCTAGTACACTGCCGATCACATAATACATGTAGGCTGTATATTTGCTGAATTATATTTTTTATAGAATCCTAGAAGAATCATAGAACATCAGAGGAAGAAGACTTTAGTTGACTTTACTTATTTGTAGATGAAACTAAAGCCCTGTGGTATTCATTCACAACAGAACAACTGTACTATGGCCCTATCTTTCCTTGGAAATAAAAATTAACTTTAACCTAGACACTTTTTAATACAAAGTTGTTTGTATTCTAGATTGTTCATTGGATTGAAAGTTCTAGGATTGCTCTAGAAGATTTATGAGTTCCTTTTTAACCTATGTTTATTTGGAATGTCCTATACAGATCCCAGAGTAATGCCTGTTCTCATGATTTCATTTTATTATTTTTCTTAATTACAAAAGTAACACATGCTAATTTCAAACAGAGAAACAATCCAAGATGTACAAAGTAAAAAACAATAATTTGCATACACATACACTTCCTGACTCCTACCTTCATCAAATTTTTTTTTTTTCCTGTGTAGTAACCAATATTTATAGCTTGATATGTATTTCTCTATGGCCATATAGATATACACAAGAATAAGTTTAAAAAATATGGCTATGTTTGTTTGTTGTTGATGGAATCATATTATACAAACTGAAACGTACTTTTCTCACTTGATAATACATTGTGAGTTTTCTCTAGTCAATAAATAGAGATCTAACTTGTTCTCTTTAAGAACTAGATAAAATGTCATAGTATGGATACACTACCGTTTGTTTCTCATTTAAGCATTCTCCTGTTGTTAAACAGCAATGCTGTCCCTAGTCTTTTTTCCCACTATCCATAATGCTTCATTTAACATCCTAGTCTATATATGTGTTCTTTATTATATTTATATAGAACAGATTACCAAGAGTTAAATAGCTTGGTCACAGCATATTGTGTTTTTAGTTTTAATAGCCAAATTATATGACAAAATGTTAAACATTTTTTCTTAAATTTATTGGCCACTTGGATTTTCTCGTTTGTGGAGTATATGCTCATATCCTTTGCCCATTTTCCCATTGATTTGCTCTTTTATAAATAACAATTTTTTTTTTTTTAAGATTTTATTTTTTCCTTTTTCTCCCCAAAGCCCCCCGGTACATAGCTGTGTATTCTTCGTTGTGGGTTCTTCTAGTTGTGGCATGTGGGACGCTGCCTCAGCGTGGTCTGATGAGCAGTGCCATGTCCGCGCCCAGGACTCGACCCAATGAAACACTGGGCCACCTGCAGCGGAGCGCACGAACCCAACCACTCGGCCACGGGGCCAGCCCCTATAAATAACAATTTTTAAGAGCTCTTCAGTATTAAGCTTTTGACTCTTAGCTATGTAACTAATATTTGTCCCTATTTCTTGTTTATCTTCTTTCTTTGGTTTATAATATCTTCACCCTAAAAACATTGAATACTTTTATGTGTTTAATTATGTCTATTTGGTCCTTTATGTATTTTTATGTTTCTTATTTTTATTCCTAATTTCTCCCCAACCCCTCAATTTATAGACAATCTTCTAATTTTCTTCTAATATTTAAATTTTATTTTTTATATTTAAATATTAAAATGAACTTAGTTTTGCCTTCTTCCAGATGAATAGCCGATTAAGTCAATAGAATTTATTATGTAAACTATTCTTTTCCTACCAAATTGAAATGTGATGTGTCATATATTAAGTTGTCATATGTATTTGGGGAAAATAATTTGGAGAAGGAAGGGAGTTCCCTCGCTGTCCATCATTGAGAAAATAGGTATGGCAAACACAATAGCTACATAGTAGGGAGGGGGGGATAGGGGATGAGTGGGAGGGAAGTTGGCTACCATTATACTTCCTTTAATATTTATTTGCATCTTCATATTTTCTACTTTTCCTTAAATTGTAGCGTTTTAATACTTTGTTATGAAACAGAAAATGCCAAAATATTTTGTACCACAGGAGGTTTACAGATATGGCAGCATTTTTTAAGTTGTTAAAAAAATATTTCCATGGGTTTTTTACAAAAAGGGAAATGCTGTAAACTTGTTGACATTTTCTAAAATGAAAAGTGACTACCACAAGAGGGCTACTAGAAGATTGAAAAGAAAAATTAAAAATTAGCATATTTAATCTGTCCCTTTAGACTAAGGGGATTTTTAATGGTGAGTTAGAATGTGCCTTCTTTTCAAAAGCCTCACACTGAGAGATCATTTCAGTATTGTTCTATTGTTATATTTTGTTGCTGAAAATGTTCGTTTTACTTTCCATCTTGTAGACTTAAGTCTTTCTTTAGGTCAGGGAAATTTCTTCTATTATTTCTTTAATCATCACTTCATATTTTCTTTTTATCTCCTTTGGAGCTCTGATTTTTCTTACTCTTAAGTCTCCTAGATGTGTCTTCCAAGTCTTTTACTTTTCCTTCATGATTTTCATCTGTTTATGTTTTTTCTCCTCTTGTGAGATACGTATTCTACCTGATCAGTTATCGTCTTTAAAAAAAATCTATTGATGTTTTAAATTAAAAAGTCATGTTGATGCGTCATAAAAATTCATAAATTATAGGATTTTCATGTAGATTAAGTAAGATAATGTGCAGTCATGCACTGTGTAATGATGTTTTGGTCAATGACAGACCGCATTTATGGCAGTGGTCCCATCAGATTATAATGGAGCTGAAAAATTACTATTACTTAGTGATGTCATTGTCATCATAATGTCATAGCACAATTCACTACTCAAGTGATGCTGGTGTAAACAAACCTACTGCACTGCCAGTCGCATAAAAGTATAGCACATACAATTATGTACAGTACAAAATACTTGATAATGATAATAAACGACTATGTTACTGGTTTATGTACTTACTATACTTTACTTTTTATCATTTTATAGTGTACTCTTTCTACTTGTAAAAAAAGTTTACTGTAAAACAGTAGGCCATATTACACCAGCAGCAGCCTTATGCATCTCGTGTTTACTGAGTCTTTTGATTGCATCTTTTCTCTTGTGCTTGACTTAATCTCATGTTCTTTTGTTCGTCATAACCCTTAAGCATACAAAATCCACTGCTAATGTTGCCATTAAGAGGCCACATTGAGTGATTAACCTGGAAACAAAGTTAAAAGTGATTAAGGACTACAAAGGTAGAAAATCAGTGATGGTTGTTGCTCGCTGGTCAGGCATGTCCTGTTCAACCATAGCTACAACCTTGGAGGAAAAGAACAAAGTGATGGAAGCTGTTAAAGGATCTACTTCACTGAAGGCAACAAGAGCTAATAAAAATTTGAGAAGGGCCTATATCAGACATGGAGAAACTTCTAATGACCTGGATTGAAGACCAGACACAAAGCATATCCCTCTCAGCACCATGATGATCACAGTCAAAGCAAAAAGTTTGTGATGTTGAAAGAAAAGTGTGGACTCAGCTATGATATTGAATTACTGCCTGCTCTGCGTGGTTTAAACGATTCAAGAATCGTAATTCATGACATGATGTGAAAGTGAGTGATGAGTCTGCAAATGCTGTTGTGAAGACTGCTGAATAAGTTTTGGAAACTCTAGATAAACTGATTATGGAGGAAAATTACTTGCTAGAGCAAATATTCAATGTGGATGAAACCTCCCTATTCTGGAAATGGATGCCTGAAAGGGTTTTCATCCATAACAGGCCAAGTCAATGCCAGGTTTCAAGGCTTTTAAGGACAGGATAACAGTCCTGATTGGGGGTAGTGTTGCAGGCTACAAATTGATGTCCTTTGTGATCTGGCACAGTGAGAACACCAGGGCCTTCAAGCACATGAATAAGCAAACACTGGCAGTGCACTACAGAAGCAATAAGAAGTCATAGATGACCTAGCTCCTCTTCCAAGATGCCCTCCTAAATTGCTGTCCCAGCAAAATGGAGAAGTACCTTTTGGAGAATAACATACCTCTCAAGATTTTGCTTATTAATGCTCCTGGACATCCTCCTTTTATTGGGGATCTTCATCCCAATGTTAAAACAATATTTCTCCCTCCAAACATCACCTCTTTGGTCCAACCAATGGATCAAGGAGTTATAACAGTTTTTAAGGTCTACTACCTGAGGACCTTTGTCTAGGGTATTGCTGCAACTGAGGAAGACACTGATAGAATTCTGAAAGGATTACAACATCTATGACTGCATCAAGAACCTTGCTTGAACTTGGGCTGATGTCACCAAGGAGTGTATGAGTGGCATCTGGAAGAAGATACTCAAGAGGTTCATCTATGATTTCAAAGGATTTGCCAAGGATGAGGAGGTTGCAAAAATCAACAAGGCTGTAGTTGAGATCAAATGACTTTAACCTGGGTGTGGATCAGGATGACACTGAGGAGCTCCTAGACGTGGTTCCTGAAGAAATGAGTAAGGAGGAGTTGTTGGAACTGGAACAAGAATGCATAGCTTCTTGAAGAAGTCTCGAGAAAATTCAGTGAAGGGTTTAGCAGAAGCTTTTGCAAACTTCAACAAGCTCCTTAAACAGTTTGAGAACATGGACGCCAGCCCCGAAAGATTTTTATTAATAGAGAGGAATGTTTATGTTGCATTATCTGTTTACAAACAAATTTATGATGACAAAAAGAAGTAAACCAAGAAAACCACCATGGATATATTTCTGAAAAGAGTGACATCTCCTCAAGAAGAGCCTCAGGCAGGTCCTTCAGGAGGTGTTCCAGAAGAAGGCATTGTTATCATAGGAAATGACAACTGGATGCATGTTATTTGCCCTGAAGACCTTCCAGTGGGATAAGATGTAGAGGTGTAAAACAATGATATTGATGATCCTGATCCTGTGTGGGCCTAGGCTAATGTGTGTGTTTGTGTCTTAGTTTTTAACAAAAAAGTTTAAAAAGTAAAAGAAAAAAGAATTTTTTTTAAATATAAAAAAGCTTATAGAATAAGGATATAAAGAAAGGAAATATTTTTGTGTAGCCACTAAATTTACAAATTTAGTGTAGCCTAAGTGTACAGTAATATCCTAGGCCTTCACCATTCACTCACTGACTCACTCAGAGCAACTTCCAGTCCTACCAGCTCCATTCATGGTGAGTGCCCTAAACAGGTGTACCACTTTTTAACTTTTATACCATACTTTTACTGTACTTTTTCTATGTTTAGATATGTTTAGATACACAAATACTTACCACTGTGTTACAATTGCCTATATTATTCAATTCAGTAACATGGTATACAGGTTTGTAGCCTAAGAGCAATAGGCTAAACCATATAGCCTAGGTGTGTAAGTACACTCTATGATGTTTGCATAGCCATGAAATCTCCTAATAGTGCATTTCTCAGAACATATTCCCATTGTTAAGCAGTGCATGACTGTATAAAAATCATTTAGCATGTAGTAGACTGGTGATATATGATAGCTATTGGTGATATGTGGTAGTTTTCATTATTATGGTTTGCATAGACCATCTGTTCTTTGTATTGTAAAGGCTTGTTCTTTATCATTTCCTTTTCCTTTACAAACATAGGACAATGTCCAGCTCTTGGCTATGCTAAATGTAAATCACCTAAATTAATAATGAAGGAAAAAATAATGTTTCTGACTGAGATTGCTTCTGCCATTAGACAAAGCTGCATGTAAACTTGGAAAAATTTTAAACTGAAAGACACTTTTTTCCTATTCTATTTTCTCCTTCTCTTGAATCTTAAATTGTTTCTATTTTAACCTGGTTAGTTTAACAACATGAATGACTAATTGGAAAAGGCTGAATTCTAGAGACATGCTATGGCCGACAAGAGACAAGACAGAAAAATGTGCCATAGATTATTCTAATAATCAGAAAGCAATAGCATGGGACAATGGTACCCTCCTCCTTTATTTCATGGTATGCTAAGTCAACCACATGTTATTGGCGTGGTTTACTATTGTTGTCAAGTGTAAACATTGCCTTAACTCCCAGAAATTGGTTTCTTTATGAAATATTATATGAAAAGGACTATTTTAAAATAACAAAATTATCCATTCTTTCTAGTTGTTTTTAGTCAATGACAAGGACAACATAATGTTTCTGAATCATGTAGAAAACATGGTAAATCTAACATTTCAATTCTTTCCATGGAATAGGAAGCTGGAAACATGGGTTCTACATTTTTAAAGGGGCTGTCTTTTGGGTGGTGGATAGGTAAAAATATTTATCTCTTGATTCACTCATCTATATAATTGATGAAACAGAAATTTTTACGTTTTCTTTTTTAGTGTCTTTTGACTCTGAGAGTCTTCTATTTTTGTGGCCTTTAAATGAAACCTGTAAGTGTGTCATTTTTCTAGCAGCAGTGTTTTAAGATATGGATTCTGTACTATTTTATCGTTTCAGTGTGAGATGTTATTTGTATCTTTCTATAAGCTGAAAGAATTTCTTTAGCCAATATGTCTTACATGTTAATTGTTTTTGGAAACTATGCCTGATCTTTTTACATTATCTGCCATACCACCCATACTACTTCTTAAACACATACCATGTAAATTTTCCAGCCAAAACATACCATTCTCAACTAGAACCTTAACTAATGGATTTTAGTTCAGCGTCTGCCATTGAAATCCAAACTCTACATTGAAGTTGCTCATAGATCTCATTTTTATGTTTAAAACTTTTCTATGAAATAAGACTAGGACATTGATTAATATAAAAGACATTTTACTAAAATTAGATGATTGTTGAAGGAATCAAACATACATAAATTACTTCTGCTGTCTACATGAATTCAAGCATTCATTCATTCATCAAACATAAATTATTTACTATATTACCAGATGCATTCTAGCCTCTGGGTATATAGCAATCTATGAGATCTGGTCCATTTCCCTCAGAGAGCTCATATTTTGATTGAGGAAACAGTCAAAAAAATAATTCAATAGAGATGAGTATAATAATAGAGACACACACAGGTTCAGTGCTAACAGAGAGGTAGGGATGGTCAGTTTTGCTTTGGACAATAAGGGGGTGTCTGGGAGGTTTCATTGAGAGGATAATAGTTAAATTAGGCTTGAAAGATAGATAAGCATTCCTTTGGTGGACAAAAGATAGAAAGTCATTACAAATAGAAAGAAGAGTGTGTCCAAAGGCAAGAAGGCATAAAAACACATGGTATGTTCCAGGAAATACAAGTGGTTTAGTGTTTTTTGAGTGTAAAGTTTGAGGTAGGGAGTTGATGAATATGAGCCTGGATTGATATAATGAAGCAAATTATGTAGATGATATGAGTTCTAAGGGATTTTCATTATATGATTTACCTTTCAGGTAATTTAGCTGTAGTGTAGATACAACCCAAATACTAAAAAATCCACCTTGGATCAGCAAAATAGGAACTGTGTAAAAGATAGATAAAGATACAGATGTTTGTTTGTTATTTTCAATGGGTATTTGGGAAATCACAAACTATTCATGAACACATAAACAAGATCAAAGCAACTCATATATAAACAATGAAAATCCATTTAAGTTACAAGTGAAGCTAAAATTATAAGTATGAGAATGAGTAATTACAATACTAATATAATCATGAGGTTGAAATAAATTTTGATTTTAAAATTTTGATTTGGTAATTCCAATACAAAGTAATTGAAATAAAGAAACAGTCTAATGTTCCATCATTTATCATTCAAGGAACAATTCAAGTGGATAATTAAAACTTGGCTGAGTCACAATAGTTTGGTCTAAATAAGACAATATATAAATACATGGAAAATTGAAAGTATCTTTTTCTAGAGGTAAGGTTCTTTAAGAGTTCAGGGATGTGGAGGATTATTTCTGGTTGGATAGGACAGATTTTAAAGTTGAGATTATGAATGGTGGACATGCATTAGTGAGTCTGCAGACTTTCAGTAAATGAAATATATTGAGGAAAAATAGAGTGAAATAATATTTAGCAACTGACCAGTTATTTGGGCTGATGGGATTTAATACTATTCAATTTATTTTATAAATTCTGACAAAGCCATGACTTTGTTAGCCGTAACTCTTCAGATTGCAGTTATGGAAACTTAAATAGCTCAAGCAAAAAGGAGAATTTGTTGGCTTCCATAACTGAAAAGTTATGTATGGCTGTATTCAAAGGTTCAAGTAATGTCATTGCTGCTCTCTATCTTACTCATGATTGGCTCCATTTTAAGGCAAGTTCCTCCCTCCTTCAGTAATGGCCACCATTTTCAGAATATATACCATCCTCTTAGCAACATCTGCAGGAAGAGGGCTTCTCTTTCACAATTATCCCAGCACACTTCTCATGATTGGCTGTGTTTGTGTTACTTGGGATTCCAAGCTCTTCCCTGAAGTAATCACCATGGCTGGTGGTTGATTCCTGGCCCTGGGTCATATAGTCCCATATAGTCATAGGTCCCATCAAGGACCTCAAAAACTAGTGGAAAAAATCAATAGATTAAAAGATGATTACAATGTAGTAAATGTATCCTTAGGAGGTGCTATGGGAACTCAGAGAAGGGGCATTTTTTCTAGGGTATAAAATGGGACACAAATGTTGTGGGCAAATGTGTCTAGGGAGAAAATGTGGTCTCTAAGTATTGTTGAAACATAATTTCAGTATTCTCCAATAATTTAAATATGAAATTTCTTAACTGTTAAAAAGAATAATAGTCAGAGAAAAAAGTAATCTCAGTTTCATTTCCTATAAACTGCTTTAGTGGAAATATATTCCATTGACTTCTCACAATTTTCAGTTTATTAATTTTAGAACTTTTCTGTCCTCTGCGTTACCATCAAGGATGGAATTTTGGAATGGAGGAAGAACAAGAAAACCAGAAAGTAATTTTTAGAAGGATAGTGTGAATAAGGCATTTCTTTTGAAATCTCTCTGAGTATACTTAGGAAAGCTCTGGTTTTATTCAAAAAATAATTAAAGAAAACTTCTAAACACAACTCTCTATCAGAAGGCAGAGAGTCTCAATGGAAAGTGGAAGGGAAATATCAACTTGTGGGTCCCTGCTCCTTTCCAGAGGCAAGATTATGTGCTCCCTGGGCTCTAAGACAGGATAATTGAGTTCTTGTCTCAGCTTTACCAGTGAATCAGTCCATAGGTAGTTTTGGACACTTTTTTCTTCTTTTGTTTCCTCATTGGCAAAATGGGAATAATGTTTACATTTCTTACTTTAGCAGGGAGGCATGACTCCTTTCTCTTCCTTTCCCCTTCTCCCTTCCTCCACCCTTTCCTTCTACTCCCTCCTTTTTTCTAAAAACATTTCATTAGAGCCCACTAAATACCAGGCACTGTGATCAGTGCTGGGGATACAAAGATGAAAATGACATAGTTCTTTTCCTCAAGAGATCATGAGCAGTGAAGGAAACTGAATAGTGAGCAAGCAATGTCAATATAGTGTGATCTATGTCCTGGGGAGATCAGGGAGCCTTATCTCAGGCTGCTAGTAAGCTCTTAATAGTTGAGAAAAGGAAAATATCTGTCTGTGGCACTTACTCAGACTTCTTTGTAAAATCAAACCTAAAGTGGAGTGACAGCAGTTACTTTAGCATATTAAATTGCTCACTGAGTCATGTCAGCGATGATCACAGTACCCATCCACTGGACATTTGGACATAGTATGAGAGAACTTCTTTTACATTGATGTGTTAGTAGGGCCACTGCCCTCTCTAACAACAGTGACCATGAGTTACTGACATCCCAGGGCTCTGTGAGTGTTAAAATATATATGAAGGTGCTATTCTCATGTAAGTGGCGTTTAAAAAAATCTCATTTACTCATGTATTCAACAAATAGTTACTGTTGACTTACTTATGCAATGCACCAGTGAAGCATTGAGAAACCAATACAAATAATACACATTTCTTGTCCTAAGGAGTTCCAGGACTAGAAAAAGGAAGCAATTTTGTGAAAAAATATTACAGTGTAATGTGTTAAGAGCAATAATAGAAAGATATTCTTTTCAAGGTATTAAGGGGACTTAGAGGAGGAAATTTTCTTTTCTGGCGGATCAGGGAAGGCTTCACAATAGACAAAAGTTTGGGTTGGGCCTGGAAGGATGAGTAAAAGTTTGGTAGGTGAATGTTGGAGTAGGTGGTGTGAGAGAAGGGAAAGGCATTCTAGGCAATGGGAAAACTATGTGCAAAGACAGGAGAGCATGGAACAAACATTATGCTGTTTGAGGAAGTTTAGTAGTTTACCCTGACTGAAACACAAAGTATGTGCAGGATGTTGAAGTTGGGAAAGTTGATAAGAAGAAGGCCAGACTCTGGGTCTCACAAATCATACTAAAGAGACTAGATTTCTTGTTATGGGCATTTTGGAATCATTGAGGGCTTCAAAACAGTGGAGTTATATATGATCAGATTAATATTTTGGAAATATCAGCCTTGCAACAGTATGGATAATGTATTGGGATGAAGAGAAAGGAAGATCCATTAAGAAGTGATTGCATTATTCACAATAGCCAAGATATGGAAACAACCTAAATGTCTGTTGACAGATAAATGGATAAAGAAAATATAGTTTATATATATATAATGGAATATTAGTCAGCCTTAAAAAAAAAGGAAATCTTGCCATTTGTGATGACATGGTGAACCTGAAAGATGGTATGCTGAGTGAAATAAGCCAGACACAGAAAACAAATACTGCGTGATCTCATTTATATGTGCATTCTAAAATAGTCAGACTCATAGAAGCAGCAAGTAGAATGGTGGTTACCAGGGGCAGGGTCGGGGGGAAATGGGGAGGTGTTGGTCAAAGGGTACAAAGTTTCAGTTATGCAAGAAGAATAAGTTTTGGAGATACAATGTACAGCAATGTGACTGCAGTTAACAACTGTACTGTATACTTGAAATTTGCTAATTGGGTACATTTAAGTGTTCTTGTCACAAAAAAAGAAAGAAAATATAAAGAAAGACAGGAAGGAAGAAAGGAAGAAAGAAAAGAAAGAAAGAAAGAATGAAAGAAAAAGAAAATGTAAGCATGTGAGGTGATGGATATGTTAATTAGCTTGATTGTGGTGATCATTTCACAATGTATACATCAAAACATCAAGTTGTACACTTCAAACATATACAATTCCTATTCATCAATTATACCTCAATAAACCTAAAAAAACTCCACAACAGTTCCATTAAGAGATTAATAAAACAATAATAGTGGGAATATTCCAAGATAAGAAATATAGAGAAAAGAACAGATTTGGGTGGGAGGAAAAGGTGATGAATTTAATATCGTATATGTTGAATTTGAAAAGCCGTAGGGGTCTGGCATTCAGAAGTGTGATCTGGTCTAGAGCTTTCAATTTTGGAGTCCATAGGCACATAGGTAGAAACTCTCAACATAATTTCTTGTTCTTTTTAAAAAATGTCTTTTGCTCTGAAGTGATATGAATCATAAAGGGCATCTCTAAAATCTAATAAATAAATTATAGCAATTCATACTTAGAAAACGATGGTTTATGTTTGTGTGGGCAAACACTTGTCCAGATAATGCTTCCATCTAAAAGTAAGCTAATCTATCTCTTCTTTTCTAATGTCACACACTGTTGTTCAATGCAGGTGTAAGAGGCTATTGGAAAGATAGAAGAAAAGAGTATGGACAAAGAAGCAATCCATTTATATGTGGAAAGAGAACTAAAAGCTCTCAACACAATGAGATCGTTGTTATCTTCTTGGTTTCTTTTTATCAAAATAGAGCTATTATTATTTACCAGTTTTTCTGGGCACCAGAAAACATACCTCTTACTCTAGTAAAAAGTCAAATGTTGTGTCCATTATGTGCACTGTTTCCCACACCCAGACTTTAAATAGCTGTTGTTTCAAATTCATTTTATATTAGAAAGAAAGCATAGATAAAAGATACTCCATAATAGTCTTTTTTCCTGGGTTTTATCCATTTAAAAATAAAACCAAGTAAATAGTTTCTATTTTGTGAAATAGGAACTCTCTCATTGTTTAGGAAGATCAATTTCCAGGATTTTATTTGCTTATGAAAAGAAATGCTAGAGAAAAATAATGAGAATTAGTTTTCCATTTGCATATACTTTTCCTAAAATATTTCACAGTTTATTTCTCACAACAACGTGTGAGATAGGCAGGAGAGATACTGTTATTCTTATTTTACAGATGCTCGACTTCCTTCAGATTTAGCTGTTTTTCAAAACCGGTGTATTGGAGACTGGAACTAGGGTCCACAAGAAGCACTGTGGAACTCTAGAAAATAACAAAAATTATGAAGTTTAAAGATCCAGTGCATCAAAAATACACAAATTCGGTATATTTTCCTAGCAGTAAAATGAAGGGGTTTACCCAAAGATGTCTAAGGTACTGTTTAACATTCTATCAATTGTTTTATGAACAAGTGCTGTGTCCGCTGTATACACTGTTCCTATTGCCCAGAAATTTAATGGATCATTTCAGGCCATGATGTATGTTGGTCCAGTATTTATTCAAGAGATAAAGATTGAGAATCTCTCATTAATTTCATAATTTCCCGTGTTACTGTATCTTTGGATAAAATTTGCTTCATACTAGAATGAACTTTATTGTTGTTAATTCATGTTCTATATGACAGCTACTCCCAAGCATTATTTGAGATGACTAAATAGCCATAGCCCACATTAACTGAGATCCTACTGTGTTGCCAGGATTTATGGGTTTTACATGCATTTTATAATTTAACTCTACAACAATGCTGTAAGATAAGCAATAGGAGTATTCTTATTACCCTCATTTTACAGATTAGGAAATTAAGGCACAGAGGGGTCAAGTCACACAGTGAAGATGGCTAAGGATTAAATTCCTATCCAGGTCTGGTTAAATGCAAAAATTACTTGCTATGGAGTCTCACTAACATAAAACATACATGAAATATAGGGGAAAAAAACTGAAAAATAGAAGAAAAGCCTTTAGAAAGATGATATGGATAACAATAACTTAGTCGCTACAAGTATGCATTATATCCAGCTCTGAGTTTCCTGACAAAGCAAAAAATATTAAAGTGTTTGGGTTGGAAATAATCCTAATCTGACAAATAGAAATATACATTCATTTTTTCTTGACAGTAAGTTTTTAGAACTATTTCTGTCATATCTCTGTATGCTAAATTTATTGAATAAGACAGTGGTCCACATCTTTTATAAAAAATTTCACGAAGGACATAGAAATCTTCTTCAAGTGGATGGGTAACTTTTTTGAGATTTGCTAAACTTCTTGGGTTGTTGGTTTGCTCTTTTTGATAAAATAGTGGAACATTTTTAGTCAATAATTTTTCAAATATTTTTCTGCCCCATTTTCACTCTCCTTGCTTCCCAGGACTCTAGTTTCATATATTTTGGATGGCATGATAATGCCTCACATGTCATTGAGGATTTTTTGTTTGTTTCTCCTTCTCCTTGTGCTTCTGTTTGAATGATTTCTACTGACTTATGCTCAAGTTCACCTATCTTTTCTTCTGTTGTGTCCAATCTACTATTAATCTTTTCAATACATTTTTCAATTTATATATTATATTTTTTAGTTCTAGAATTTTCCTTTCATTCTTTTAAGCAGTTTCCCAATCTCTCCTTAAATTTCCCACTTCTTCTCCCACTAGTAATTTTTTCATTGATATGTGAAAATATACTCATAGTTATTTTAAAGTCCTTGTCTGCTAATTACAAACTTCCAGGTTTTCTGTGGATCTCTTTTTATTGACTGATTTTTCTTTGGTCTGTCTGTCACATTTTTTTGTTTATTTGCATATCTAGATATTTTTTATTGTATATTTTACATTACAGATAATATGTTATAAAGACACTTAGTTTTGATATCTTCCTCTGAAGAATGTTGGGGTTCATTCTAGCAGCAGTTAACTTGAGTGCATAGAGGTTTAGATTTATGCTTTCTTCATGAGGGTCTATTTAGGTTTTGCCCTTAGTCTTAGGGCAAATATTTTAGTTCTGGAGCTTACTTTCTATTCCTAAAGTATGGCCATTCTTGGATATCAATGGAAAATCCAAGGTGTTTACCAAGCCTTTATAACTTAGTGGTACTCAAATTCCAAACTCTGTCTCTCCTGTGGTGGGCAGAAACTGAAATATTTGCTCTGATACTATACATGTTAAACCTAGGACAGAATGCCCATGTAAGCGTTCTGTACTTATCTTGTCCAAACCGTGTGCTGATGAAGTTTTTACTTTCCCTTCCAAACTGCTACCTGTCTGGTGTGATCATCTGAGTTGCTCCACAGAAGTGTTTTTCTTAGATATTCTCATGAGAGCTGGAGGTAGACCATGGTGAGCTTGAAGTAGAAAATACAGAGCTAACTTTTTCCATTTGTCCTATCCCTGGATATACATCAAGTTTGCCAGATGTCCAATTTTGATGAACTCTCTATTTTCTACATTCATCTATTACCTTATTTCCTAATTTCCCCAGAGATCCCTGCCAACTTTTGGGGAAGCTGAAGTCAGACTATTCTCCAGAAACTCTCTTCAGTTTGTCTTCTCCTAGCAACCTTGCCCTAATTGTGGCAATATTGACTTTTCCTACAGAAGCAGATTTATTCTTGTGATTAATTTGTTCAATGTGGAATAAAATATGTTTAAGGCTACGTGCATGGGTGCCAAATGATAAAGAAAAACAAAAGAATGATTAACATAGAAGAGAGTGGTAACCTCTGTAGGTGAAAGAGAATATTGTGATTAAAGAGGAGCCCAGAAAGGACTCTTGAGGTACTGATGAAGTTCTTTTTCTTAATCTAGATATTTGATTATTCATTGTGTTATTGTCTTTTAAACTATACATATTCTTTTTATACACATTTCTGGATACATTTGACAATTTTTAAAAATGAAAAACAACTTAGTACAACTGAAAAAAAGGACAAAAGAAAGGAAGGGAGAGAATTTTGAGATATTAGAAAGTGACTTCTGGGATCTTGTCAAGATGGCAGCTTAGGCAGACTCTGAACTCACCTCCTCCAAGGAAGACAAGCAGGTTACAACTATTCTTTGAAAAATTACCCTGGAGAGAAAACTGAAAACTGGATAAAAAGAACCCGCCAAGAAGGGACAGTCCTGACAGAGGGAGAAGAGGCAGAAGTTCCTTCTGGAGAGAAAGAAAGCCACCTTTGTGAGCAGCAGAGCTTCATAGCCAGCCAGATGGGTGCCCCCCTAAGGTACACAGCCCTCCCTGGAGAAGTGGGGACCTTAGCAGGGGCACATTACCACTATAAGCATCCTTCAAACTCAGCACAACTGAGATGAGTGTCCTACTATCTGACTTCGCTGGCTATTAACTGCAACAGGGGAATACCCCTAGACAAGCTATCAGAGCAAAGCTGGAAAAACCTGACTCTTAAAGGGCCCA
Organism: Equus quagga; assembly: GCF_021613505.1. NCBI lineage: Eukaryota > Metazoa > Chordata > Mammalia > Perissodactyla > Equidae > Equus > Equus quagga. The sequence continues at coordinate 40,732,413 of NC_060270.1, forward strand.
TGCAAAAATTTACTGTCTCAGAGAGCAAGCTAAAATCACCAAAAAGAAAGCTGCACAGTCCTTTGGTGAAAAGAGACTCACCTGGTAGGCTCTGGATGCACCTGGTGAGGGGTGAGACCTCTCCAGAGACTGAGACATTGGTGGTGGCCATTGTTGTGACCTAGTACGGGCATGTTGACACAGACACTGGCAGACACCATTGAAGTTCTTCCCCTGACCTGTTAGCCCAGGGCCCACACCACCCACTAGAGGGCAGATTTAGTCCAGTTCATCCATGGAAGGCAGCCTCCTCTAGGGACTGCTGCCTCCCCAACAGCAAGCCCTCAGGCTGCTTGTCATCCTGCATAGACTGGGTGCCTCATCCTCTACAGGCAGGTGAGTATGTTCGCCTCTGTGGGTCAGGGCCTGTGTGAGGACCAGGATAACTGTGTGGGGCACTGGTAGAGAGGTGGGAGCCTCTGCAGTGGGGCGATTGGGTATACTCCAGGGGGTTGGGAAGTGTGCACAGACCAGGGCTGTGTTGACTGTGTTTGTGGTTCTGTGGGCAGTGGGGCTTATCAGTGGCAGAAGACCTGTGCTTCACAAATAGCCATGAAGAAAATAAGCTCCACCTTCTAAAGCCTGAAACAATTGGGTACTCCCATGCCTAGGGCCAACCCCACTCAGCTGCAATCCTAAAAGAGCTGACAACATCCTTGCATGCCTGAGGACTAGAGCAACTCTAATCCCCTGAGCCTAGCAGTCAGCTACACTCGGTACCTACTCAGTTAACAGAAAACTGCAATAGGAATGTGCTATTAGACCTTGTAGCCAATGGTGCTGGGGCTCCTCAACCTGATTTATAGCCAGCCAGCCAGGGAGGGAAAGACTAGACTCCCTGCATATCTGCAGTAAGAGCAACCCTGCCACAACAGAAGGACACAAGTAGCCCACACAGGTGTCACTCCTGGATCATTTGGACTGGTGATGAGAAGGAAGCACATGGCTGGGCCTCTTAAATAACATCTCTTAAATAAGACCACTTCTCCAAGGTCAGGAGACATAGCTGACTCACCTAATACATAGATAGAAGTGATGAGGATCAAGGCTGCCCCAGGGAGAAAAGCCCAAGGCATCCTGCCCTACCTACCAATCTATATCATCCTCTGGGAAGTATAGGATGTCCTGATCTGATCCAATCTGTTTCTCTTTTTTTTTTTTTGAGGAAGATTAGCCCTGAGATAACATCTGCTTCCAATCCTCCTCTTTTTGCTGAGGAAGACTGGCCCTGAGTTAACATCCATGCCCATCTTCCTCTACTTTATATGTGGGATGCCTACCACAGCATGGCTTGCCAAGTGGTACCATGTCTGCACCTGGGATTCAAACTGGCAAATCACGGGCCACTGAAGCAGAACGTGAGCACTTAACTGCTGTGCCACTGGGCCAGCCCCCCAATCTGATTCTTATCCACAGTTATAGGACCACCCAATGACCAGACCCCACCTGCACTGATACCATTTTAATGACTTTTTTAATATAATCTTTCCTTTGTCTTACAAAGAAGTAACTCACATACCCACACCTCATAAATTTAGCCTTACCCTCAACCCATGCCTGCAGCTGTTCACTGCCCAGGGGTCCTGTCTCCTTGCTATTCTCTGAATAAAAGAGCACTACTGCCAGACCTTGAGAATCCAAGAAATCTTTCTTTCCATGCCTCAGCTCATTGAGCCCGCTTCAGAAGCATAGAGAAAGAGGCATAATGAGGAGGCAAAGGAATACATTCCAAGCAAAGGAACAGGACAAAACCCCAGAAGAAGAATGAAATGAAACAGAAATAAGCAATCTACCTGACAAAGAGTTCAAACAAAAACTCATAAAATGCTCACTGATATTGGGAGAAGACTGGATGAACACAGTGAGAATATCAACAAAGAATTGGAAAATATGCAAGAGAACCAATCAGAAATGAAGAATACAATACTGGAAATGAAAAATTCACTAGATGGACTCAATAACAGAGTAGATGATACAGAAGAATGGATTAGCAAGCTGGATAAAAGACTAGAGGAAATCACCCAAACTGAACAGATGAAAGAAAAAAGAATGAAAAAGAATGAGAATAGCCTAAGGGAACTCTGGGACAATATCAAGTGCACTAACATTCATATTATAGGTGTCCCAGAAGGAGAAGAGAGAGACAAAGGGGCAGAGAATCTTTTTGAACAAATAATAGCTGAAAACTTTCCTAACCTAAGGAAGGAAACAGACATACAAGTACAGGAGGCATAGAGAGCAGCAAACAAGAAAAACCCAAAGAGGCCCACACTGAGAAAATTACAATTAAAATGTCCAAAATTAAAGATAAGGAGTGAATCCTAAAAGCGATATGAGAAAGGCAACAAGTGATATACAAAGGAAAGCCCATAAGGCTATCGGTGGCCTTCTCAGTCAAAACTCTACAAGCTAGAAGATAGTGGCATGACATATTTAAAGTGCTGAAAGGAAAAAAACCTACAGCCAAGAATGCTCTAACCAGCAAGGTTATCATTCGGAATGAAAGGAGAGATAAAGAGCTTCCAAGACAAGCAAAAATTAAAGGAGTTTATCACCAAGAAACCAGTTCTACAAGAAATGCTGAGGGGACTTAAGTAGGAAAGCTAAGACCACAAATAGGGATAAGAAAACTATCAAAAAAAAAAAAAAACCAAAACAGGTAATAAAATCACTGGTAAAGGCAAAAATATAGTGAAGGTAGCAGATCAACCTTACCTATGAAGATAATATAAAGGTTAAAAGACAAAAGTACTAAAATTACCTATTTCAACAATAAGAGGGTAATGGATAGACACACACAAGACAAGAGATTTGATATGATTTCAAAAACATAAATTGTAGGAGGAGTGGAGTAAAAGAGTAGAGCTTTTAGAAAGAGATCAAGCTAAAGAGACTATCAACTCAACATAGATTGCTATATACGTAAAATATTATACAGGAACCTCATGGTAACCACAAACCAGAAACCCATAATAAATGAACAGATAAGTAAGAGGAAAGAAATCAAACATGTTACTAAAGAAAGCCATCAATCCACAAGGCAAGAGAGCAAGAGAAGAAGAAAGGAACAGAGAAGAGCTACTAAAACACCCAGAAGAAAAAAGTAACAAAATGGCAATAAATACATATTTACCAATAGCTACTTTAAATGTCTATGGACTAAATGCTCCAATCAAAAGGTATAGGGTGACCAATTGGATAAAAAAACAAGACCCATATATATGTTGCATACAAGAGACACACTTCAGACCTAAAGACACTCACAAACAGAAAGTGAAAGGATGGAAAAAGGTACTCCATGCAAATGGCAAAGAAAAGAAAAGGGGCAGCAATACTTATATCAGACAAAATAGACTTTCACAAAAACTGTAACAAGACACAAAGAAGGGCAGTACATAATGATAAAGGGAACAATCCAACAAGAGAATATCACACTTGTAAATATCTATGCACCCAACATAGGAGCACCTAAATACATAAAGCAATTATTAACAAAGATAAAAGGAGAAATAGACAGTAACACAATAATAGTAGGGGACTTTAACACTCCACTTACACCAATGGATAGATAGTCCCAACAGAAGATCAATATGGAAACAATGGCCTTAAATGACACATTAGACCAGATGGACTTAGTTGATATATATATAGAACATTCCATCCAAAACTGCAGAATGCACATTCTTTTCAAATGCACATGGAACATTCTCCAGGACTGATCACATATTAGGCCACCAAACAAGTCTCAATAAATTTAAGAAGATCAAAGTAATACCAACCATCTTTTCTGACCACAAAGGTATGAAACTTGAAATCAACTACAGGAAGAAAACCAGCAAAGCCACAAAAACGTGGAGATTAAACAAAATGCTACTAAACAACACTTGGGTCAATGCAAAAATCAAAGGAGAAATCAAAACAGACTTGGAGACAAATGAAAATGAAAATATGACATGCCAAAATCAATGGGATACAGCAAAAGCACTTCTAAGAGGGAGTTTATAGCAATTCAGACCTACCTCAACAAACAAGAAAAATCCCAAATAAACAATCTAACAGTGTACCTAAAGGAACTGGAAAAAGAAGAATGAACAAAGCCCAAAATCAGCAGAAGGAAGGGAATAATAAAAATCAGAGTACAAATAAACAAAATAGAGACTAAAAAAATAGAAAAAATTAATGAAATCAAGAGCTGGTTGTTGGAAAAGATAAACAAAATTGACAAGCCTTTAGCTAGACTCACCAAGAAAAAAAGAGAGAAGGCTCAATAAGTAAAATCAGAAATGAAAGAGGAGAAATTACAAGGGACACCTCAGAAATACAAAAGATTATGAAGGAATACTATGAAAAGCTATATGCCAACAAATTGGATAGTCTAGAAGAAATGGATAAATTCTTAGAATCATACAACCTTCCAAAACTGGATAAAGAAGTAGAGAATTTGAATAGACAAATCACCAATAAGGAGATCAAAACAGTAATAAAAACTTCCCAAAAATTAAAAGTCTAGGACCAGATGGCTTCCCTGGTGAGTTCTACCAAACATTCAAAGAAGAATTAATACACATCCTTCTCAAACTATTCCAAAAAACTGAAGAAGAAGGGAGGCTTCCTAACTCATTCTATGAAGCCAACAATATCCTGATACCAAAACCAGATAAAGACAATAAAAAAAAAAGAAAATTACAGGCCAATATCACTGATGAACATAGATGCAGAAATCCTCGACAAAATACTAGCAAATTGAATACAACAATACATTAAAAAGATCATACATTGTGATCAAGTGGGTTTTACTCCAGGGATGCAGGGATGGTTCAACATCTGCAAATCAATCAATGTGATACACCACATTAACAAAATGAAGAATAAAAATCACATGGTCATCTCAATAGATGCAGAGAAAGCATTTGACAAGATACAGCATTAATTATGATAAAAAAAACTCTAAATAAAATGGGTATAGAAGGAAAATACCGCAACA